>NC_089838.1:1460786-1751806 GCF_035609145.1 Eleutherodactylus coqui
CCTCACTTGTAGCACATGACACAGTAAGATAGATACATTCAGCAGCACACAGAGCTGACAGGCAATGATTTTATGGGAGTTAACCCTTCAGTGCATCCGCATAAGACAGACATAAATGACAATTATGGAGGGGACCAGGATGATGTACTGGGACACTACACCACCTTGTGGGGGGCACGAAGCTGGCATCATTACTCTGCGGGAGCACAAAAGGAGGAATTTGTATTGTGTAGGAGCAGAAAGAGGGCGCTATCACTTATGTGCCTACATGGTTTAGTGTAGAAGGGGAAAGTCTATATGATACTCCACATGGACCCAGCATAGCCAGAAGTATTAGCCCCCCTTTCCATTGTATTGTGTGCTTGCGATTTCTGCCCTTACCTGGAGATTCTGCTTCATACGCTCAGGGCTGTAGCTTTTTACAATGGGCACCGCCCCCCGCTGCAGGGTGTATCGGATTGAGACCTGGGCCGCACTTTTCACCTATTGAAATCAGGACTGGATTTTGCAATAGGCTTGGAACGCTGTGATCCACCCTGCGGGCGCAAAACGAGAGGTATTCACTGATGGGTTAAATAAGCAATGCACATAAATCTACAGGATCCAACCCGTTCCCTCAGGCAGCTTGTGAATATAGTCCCTCCTCATATATACTTTAAGGGATTGTCCAGGACTGAAGTATAGATGACCTATGCTCAAGATAGTTAATCAGTATGGATCCAGTGCTTGGGATACTTGCTGATCAGCTGTTCGCAGGCTTTATGTTCATGTACTGAGCTGATTTCTGCAGTGACCAAACTTGGTCCCCATTCACTTCAATGGGAGCTTTGCTTGCATTCTTACACCTGGCCACTGCAGTAGGAACGGCGCTGTCTGCTTCCTGCTGAAATCAGCTCAGTAGATGAGCACAATGGCCTAAAGAACAGCGAATCAGTGAGGATCCAGAGCGGTGAACCTCCACTGATCTACTATTTATGGCTGATCCTAAGGATATACCATCAATAGTTTACAACCAGACAACCCTTTTAAAAAGGATTCCACATCAAAAACTTGGAACCCCAGAAACCGGGCATTGTGCAGAACCTGGAAAAGAAAGGACCTGCAGAGATTAAAGCTACGGTCCTAGTGGACCGTCTGAGTAATGTGTGGCCCATGAGCAGCTTTACCCACCAGCCTCCAGCTCCGGGGGACCCCACCACCCCAAAGGCAGTCAGAACAATGTCCTTGGATTTACAGAACTCCAGCAGCCCGCTCTGGCTCAGGTACGGGTGACATTCCACCTGTAAATGACAAAAAATAAAAATTGGTGTCATCAATACATCCTTAATGATCTGATCGAATTGTGAAGTCAGGGGGCGGAGTCAGTGTGAAGAAGGGATTTGATTGGCTTAAGAACATTTTTATCCCCCGCCACCAGGAGGCGCACTAATGATACAAAGTAGTGTATTTTAATGCCAACTACCTGATTACAGACGGGCTTATACTTCAGTCCAGGCTTGTTCAGGATCGTCTCCAGCAGCCTGCGGTTGAAGTTGGATACTCCGATAGATTTCACCAGCCCGGCGTCCTTACACCGCTCCAGAGCCTGCGAGGGGAAGAACACGAGTGCGGTATTAGTGTATCTTGACACCACCAGAAGCTAGGGGTTTGACAGGAGGAACGCCCCTCTCACACCCCCAGCTCCCGATAGGGTCCAGGCTGCAAGGTCCTAGCAGCACACGGTGGATCCATTTCTGCCAGCCCGCTGCCTTACGCTGATGGCGAGTTCTCTTCTTTGCCTTACATCATTACCTGTAAATGCTGGCATGTTACCAAAGTAACATGGCACCGTGAGCATGTAATAATGTGAGGAAAAGCAGAGAACGAACCGTCAGCGTAAGGCAGCGGGGCGGCAGGAATGGTAGGAGACACAGCAGCGTCTCACCTGTGTCCCGGCCGGCATTTCTGGCATGTATCCCACCTGGCTGCTGGCCTGACACCTCCTGCCACTGCCACGAGGTCCGTCCCTGCTGCTGGCTGTATCTGCTAGCGGCTGTGAGCTCCGTTGTAGCGGGCGGACGCCGGCTGTGAGCTCCGTTGTGGCGGGCGGACGCCGGGAAAGCTGCTTGGAGATCTGGCTACAGCCCCGACGGCCGCTCCATGCCTTTTGTTGCCTTTTAGTGCCCTTCCAGGACCTTGTGCCCAAGAAGCAGCACAGCCAATCAGCTACAAGGGGCATCACCCCGTCAATCTTGACTCCCCCAGCTATTGCTGGTGCCGTCAAGATACACTAATACCCATGAGTGCCCCAGGAGTAATCAGGAGGACAGACTTGGATCTTGCTTGCATGCCGAAAATGCAATGAACAAATCAAAAACACAAACCCAGGTGTCAGTGCGCACTGCTGGGATTAGATTCTTATTTTAGATTGAGGGCTCCTGCAGGCGGCCGGGTCGGATCTCGCTGCACATATGGTTACATGATTGCTTATGCCGCAGGTTTATCCTGTAATAACCAGCAGATTCTCACCTCCCAGGTCTGACACAGATCAGCTGAGTCAAAGGCAACAGCTCCGCTCTCATCAACGGGCCAAAGGTCCTCCCCGGGCTGCAGGGAAAGCAGAACCAATGAGTCTGAGGCCTCCTTCACAGCCGGCCGATATACGTACGTTGTTAGTGAAAGATTTGTGCGCCCGTTCATATGGCCTGGTGAGCCCGTGCGCCGAGCTCACCGGGCCATCACCCACCCCTCGCCATCGCAGGCTCACCTCTATTCCTCATTCTGTACAATGGGAGGGGTGGAGCTAAGCACCGGTGTCAGGCGCGTCCAGCTGCTTGTTCTCCCTGCACGGCTCTGAAGCTCTTTAAGCAGGCAGCGTACCCGAACTGGCAGTTAGTAACAGACCATTCAGCTGTGTTACCCACGGTGGGGGGCCCAGATCGCCGACGGAGCAGGTGACATACAATGTACATCGCTGCTGCACAGAGCCCAGGCAGCAGAGAGGTGAATTTACCTTCGGAGGGTGTGAAGGTGTTAAATGGTTAGGTCCCTACTCTCAGATGTTCAGGATTATGTACTCCAAGAGATAGAGATGATACTCTGTAAAAGATAGACCAGCCCCCCCCCCCCCCATGTGTGGTAGTTCTCCTTCCCACTATATGTTCCACGCTGTGTTCTATGCAACTCATTATTAGGGGTTTAATGATGGCCATTCTCAGTCCCACGCATGCGCATTAGTGGTCATTCTCGCTCACTGCAGTGCTGATGGAGTCTCGGCTTTTATATCGCAAGCATAATATGTTCCCACGCATGCGCGGTGATGCACGCTATTCAGTTACTATGGTGAGGAATATATCCCTCTGATGATATGGCGCGAGCCTCAAGTTCCCGCGCATGCACAGTGCGGCCTACAGACGCCGGCTGACTATATGACTATGGAGACCCTACATATGATGTGATCGGTCACGGTCATTCCTGATGTTCTCCGCTGTGCGCTATGGATTGGACAGTGCTGCGCCTGCTGTGGGCGTGGCTTTAATTATTGAACACAATTGTAATTAGTGCAGTTTTGTGCTTATTGTTGGGCTGGTGGGCGTCTCTTCAGCTTGACAAAGACTCCTTACAGAGTTGAAACGCTGCTTGTGCAATAAAGGAGCATCGATGATGCATAGAGATGAGCAAGTATACTCGCTAAAGGCAATTACTCGAGCGAGCATTGTCCTTAGCCGAGTATCTCCCCGCTCGAGACGGAAGGTTCGGGTGCCAGCGGCGGGCGGGGAGATCTCTCTCTCTCCCCCTCCGCTCCCTCCTGCTGACAGCCGCTACTCACCGCTCCCCCGCGCTGGCACCCGAATCTTCAGTCTCGAGCGGGGAGGTACTCGCTAAAGGCAATGCTCGCTCGAGTAATTGCCTTTAGCGAGTATACTCGCTCATCTCTAAATGCATTAACTTCTATCTGAATTGGCTCAGTATGCTTCCCCGCTTTTTCTATACTGGACTGTAAATTGGAGTTTTGGAGTCAGCTCCGACCTTGGGCTGTGCATGGCTATTTGCCCCTCACCAGTGGTGTTGGCTTGTGAAGTGCTGCTGTGTTCAACCCCCCAGTCCTATAAAAGACTATCGGAGGCCCCTTCTGTGTAGTGATCTCTTCTTCCACTTGTAGAGCTTGTTGACAACTAGACGCCTCTACGACACAGAGAAGAGATGTCACCCCGTTACCAGAGGGGGGCGCATTATTGGGATGTGAGTAGCTGGATGTCGTATTGATGAATTGTCCCCCACCGGACTGTTCTGTACAGACTGTTAGGGGTATTAGGACCAGTGGATGGGGGCACACAAGGTGACCGGGCTCAGGACGCCCCCTACAGACCACCAGTAGAGAGGAGTGTCTGACCAGACAGGAGGTGTTGGGACCAGTGGATGTGTGAGGACACACAAGGTGACCGAGCTCAGGACGCCCCCTAGAGACCACCAGTAGAGGGCTGCATCTGACCAGACTGTTAGGAGGTGTTGGGACCAGTGGGTGTATGAGGGCACACAAGGTGACCGGGCTCAGGACGCCCCCTACAGACCACCAGTAGAGAGGAGCGTCTGACCAGACTGTTAGGAGGTGTTGGGATCAGTGGATGGGGGCACACAAGGTGACCAGGCTCAGGACGCCCCCTACAGACCACGAGTAGAGAGGAGCATCTGACCAGACTGTTAGGAGGTGTTGGGATCAGTGGATGGGGGCACACAAGGTGACCGGGCTCAGGACGTCCCCTATAGACCACCAGTAGAGAGGAGTGTCTGACCAGACTGTTAGGGGGTGTTGGGACCAGTGGATGAGGGCACACAAGGTAACCGGGCTCAGGACGCCCCCTACAGACCACCAATAGAGGAGCATCTGACCAGACTGTTAGGAGTTGTTGGGACCAGTGGTTGTGTGAGGGCACACAAGGTGACCGGGCTCAGGATGCCCCCTACAGACCACCAATAGAGGAGCGTCTGACCAGACTGTTAGGAGGTGTTGGGACCAGTGGATGGGGGCACACAAGGTGACCGGGCTCAGGATGCCCCCTACAGACCACCAGTAAAGAGGAGCATCTGACCAGACTGTTAGGAGGTGTTGGGACCAGTGGGTGTGCGATATAGAAAGTATATCGGAAAATTGTACAAGGTTTCATTATCCATAGAATAACATTTGCTGAAACTATAAAAAAAAACCTTTAATTGAGAGATATGCCAGGAACAAAGCTGCCCCCACCCCCTTTAGCCATGACATGGGATCATACATGGTAGCCTTCACTCAACCTGTAATTTACCTTAAAGGATGTGGGATGATGGATGAGGTACAGGTCAACGTAGTCCAGCTGAAGAGAATGAAGAGACCTTTCCAGAGCTGGACGGACAAGATGGGGCTGATGGAAAGTGTTCCAGAGCTAAAATATAGAGGAGACATTTAGTGACGGGGACCTCAGCCTCTCCATGTGTAGTAGTAGTGAAGCCAAGGGGGCAATAGTGGCCAAAGGATATTCTGCCATATAAGAGCCTGCCCCTTCATGCTACACAGACTTGTTTTAAGCTCCTCCCACTATGGAGCATGAAGCCTAAAATATGCCACTTCAAACTGTAAACCACAGGATAAAGCGTTGGGGGTGAAGATGCCATGTTGGTTAGATGCTCTTCATGTACTGAGAGATAAGTGGCAACATTGTGCAATTTATGGGTGTAGCCCTTTAAGAAAAAACACCCAGAACCTACAGTCACCTACCTTAGATGTATAGAAAAGATCTTCTCTTTTTAAGGTCCCATCCAAGAACTTCTCTCGAAAGACTTTCCCCATGATATGTTCTGTCAGATAAAGATAGGCGCAGTCCACATGACGGTAGCCAATATCCAGCGCAGTCTTGATGGCCTCCTCCACGCAGTCTGTGAGGGACTAGGAAAGAATCTGACTGTGATGCAAGATATCAAAGCCGCTGGATGTGACCACATATTGGAGAATGCAGATAACGGTCTGGCAGCCACCCCATGTAGATGCATACAGCTTCCATTTAACTCAGAACTAAATCTGTATTTACAAAGCTCCTAAGCTCCCCCTAGTGGTGGCTGCAGGTAACCGCTATTTTAAAGGCAAGCTGGGAAACGCAATTGGCGTTTTTATTTGTAATCAACCTACCTGGTCGAGCGTATCTGCAGCTTTAACATCGGAGACCGTTATGGGAGTCATGTCTGCGCTAACCTGAAAAAAAAAAGAACATCTTGTAAAATATGGTCTGGTAAATATGAACAATAAAGAGGAGTATATCTAATTCATGGCAGGGGCGCCCCAAGCCTTTATGCTGCCTGAGGCTAAGTGTGAAATGGCGCCCCCTGCAAAACAAACATTCACTTCACAAGCATTGAAAGTGCCAAAACACAAGACACCCAACATGTATCTGAACCATTGAGAATGGTTTGTAGTGGCTCCAATAGGGAGTGCCCCCCTTAGTGGCCCTAATAGTAATCCCTTTAATGACACAAGTAGTAACAGTGCCCCCAGTAGCAATAGGGACCCCCAGAACAATAGTGCCCCAATAGTAATATTGTCCCCTATAGCAGTCCCAGTAGTAATAGTGACCCCCATGGTGGCTCCAGTCATATTGATGAACCCATAATAGTCCCACTAGTAATCGGGTTCCCCATAGTAATAGTGACCTCCATAGTAATCCCAGCAGTAAAAGTGGCTCCACTAGTAATAGTGTCCCCCTAAGTAGCTCCAGTAGTTAGTGACCCCCTTATTGGCAGTCACCCAACAGGCATCTCACGACCCCAGCTTGTTGCAGAGTCTGTGACCCCTGACCTCTCCCCTCCAGCATCTGCGTTACGTACAGGCCGGCTTCTCCACGCAGGAATGCAGACTGGAGTTGCCGACTCGGTGAGTGAAATGTCTGTTGGGTGGCTGTCCAGCCTCCTCGCAGCAGGCAATCATTTCCCCCCCAACCAGTAATATAAAATTACCAGCCTAGTGGCAACCCGCCAGCCCTCTGAGGTCCTGTAGGCTACTGCCTCATGGTAGGGGCACCCCTGATTCATGGTGCCTAGGCATTGGATGACACAAGAGGTGCCATGAACAAGAGTGATGCCCAGCTCTTCTGTTGGCTACCAGAGCATTACTTTCCAATTGGTGTCTGCAGCCGACATCTCTACGCCTCATGTTAGTTATAACATTATGTTGCGGCAATACATGGTGATGATGGGGCGGTATTACATGGTAACTGTATTATTCAGTGATGCAGATATATATATATGATTATTACCCGCTCTACAAGCAGCACCTGATCACCGTCCCCATGTGATAGCCGCACCCATGAATAGTTCTGCCTCATACACTAGAAGGCTGTATTAAAGGAATGTATCACCTATATGTTTTCACTCTCTACAAGACTATGGGGACAGCAGGAAGGGGCGGGCGTTTAAGCTCAGTGGTCAGGGTGAGGTTTTATGGTTGGTATAACCGGCTCCACATATTAATCACCTTTACTTACAGTGATACAAATAGATACACATGCAAGATGGCAAAAGACGTTTCATTCAGACACAGCGATTATCACTCCTCTTCCATCTTTAAGTGATAATGGTTGTGTGCATTCACAGGGCAAGGTGATCGCTCAAAATTCACTCAAACGGCGGCCTGAGTGACTGTTCTGAGCGTTCACTTTGGATAAGTGTTTAAATGAAGGCCCACACTGTATGCAGAAGACAAGCAGGACCGCCATCATCTGCTTACAGCTGCTGTCTTCTCGGAGCGCTCAGCTGGTATACAGCCCCTGCAGTGATTTTCGGAGAAGGGCTTTAATTATAATTCCTTCCCTGAAAATCATCAATTGAACGTAATGAATGGCCTAGCGCTGCTGGTGATTGGCTGACTGCTGTGACCAATCACAGGCAGCGCCCAGGTGTCATTCATTGAATGGATGAGCACTGCCTGTGATTGGCTAAGCGCTCAGCCAAATCAGATACAGCCCTTTCAGCTGATGAAAGAACTTCAGAGCAGTGCAGGGAGAAAAAGTGGCGGAGAGGTGAGTATATATATTTTTTTTACACCTGCTAGGGATGATTTTTAGGGAAGGGCTTATATTTAAAGCCCTTCCTCGAAAATCACTGCGTAGGTGCCGCCATCCTATACCCCTGCTGTTTTCACGGAGCGCACAGCTGGTATACAGCTGAGCGCGCCAAGAGGGGTATACAGAACACAGCTTGGCCGCTGTGGCTGTGTTCTCTGAGCAGGATACCAGCTGAAACATGGGATCTTACGCTAGATTAAAACCTTCACAAACTCTTATAAATAACCGACACCAATATTGGATACAGAAGGCCGTGGTGTTTGTTAACGGGGTTACAAACATTTGGGGAGAAATGTAACCAATAATAACCAGAACACTTCCTGTAAACTCTGTTTTACAGACCCAAGTTTATTAACCAATCAATAACCAGAACAGTTCATGTAAACTCTGTCTTTACCACCACCAAACTCTCCCCAAGTTTACCTGCCCCCCCCCCCACCTAATGCGGATGACAATCCCCTATTAACTACACCACAACAAACCTAAGGGAGGGAGGGCAGGATGCTGCTTCCTTTCCAGATGATGATGGCCCACATCTCTGCACCTCCATATCTCACTGCTGCTCCTCTCAGCTTGTTCCTCTGGACCAATCACCAGCCACTGTCAGGCCACCAGATTCTGCCTGATAACCACAGGCATTTCCCGCCATTCTTCTACAGCCAATCATTTGCTGCTGCCAACCAGTCCATTACTGGGCAGAACTCACTCTGTGCCATCTCATCTGACCCAGTAATGACCTTTGTAACATAGCTTGGTTAACCAGAAAACCTCCATAGAAGGTGATATATCATCCATCCATCATGTACATAAAGCTCCCAGATCCCATGAGGCTCTATAGTGACATATCATCCATCCATCATGTACATAAAGCTCGCAGATCCCATGAGGCTCCATAGAGGGTGACATATCATCCATCCATCATGTACATAAAGCTCCCCGATCCCATGAGGCTCCATAGAAGGTGACATATCATCCATCCATCATGTACATAAAGCTCCCAGATCCCATGAGGCTCCATAGAGGGTGACATATCATCCATCCATCATGTACATAAAGCTCCCAGATCCCATGAGGCTCCATAGAGGGTGACATATCATCCATCCATCATGTACATAAAGCTCCCAGATCCCATGAGGCTCCATAGAAGGTGACATATCATTCATCCATCATGTACATAAAGCTCCCAGATCCCATGAGGCTCCATAGAAGGTGACATATCATCCATCCGTCATGTACATAAATCTCCAAGATCCCATGAGGCTCCATAGAGGGTGACATATCATCCATCCGTCATGTACATAAAGCTCCAAGATCCCATGAGGCTCCATAGAGGGTGACATATCATCCATTCATCATGTACATAAAGCTCCCAGATCCCATGAGGCTCCATAGAGGGTGACATATCATCCATCCATCATGTACATAAAGCTCCCAGATCCCATGAGGCTCCATACAGGGTGACATATCATCCATCCATCATGTACATAAAGCTCCCAGATCCCATGAGGCTCCATAGAAGGTGACATATCATCCATCCGTCATGTACATAAAGCTCCAAGATCCCATGAGGCTCCATAGAGGGTGACATATCATCCATCCATCATGTACATAAAGCTCCCAGATCCCATGAGGCTCCATACAGGGTGACATATCATCCATCCATCCATCCATCATGTACATAAAGCTCCCAGATCCCATGAGGCTCCATAGAAGGTGACATATCATTCATCCATCATGTACATAAAGCTCCCAGATCCTATAAGGCTCCATAGAAGGTGACATATCATCCATCCGTCATGCACATAAAGCTCCCAGATCCCATGAGGCTCCATAGAGGGTGACATATCATCCATCCATCATGTACATAAAGCTCCCAGATCCCATGAGGCTCCATAGAGGGTGACATATCATCCATCCATCCATCCTGTACATAAAGCTCCCAGATCTCATGAGGCTCCATAGAAGGTGACATATCATTCATCCATCATGTACATAAAGCTCCCAGATCCCATGAGGCTCCATAGAAGGTGACATATCATCCATCCGTCATGTACATAAAGCTCCAAGATCCCATGAGGCTCCATAGAGGGTGACATATCATCCATCCATCATGTACATAAAGCTCCCAGATCCCATGAGGCTCCATAGAGGGTGACATATCATCCATCCATCATGTACATAAAGCTCCCAGATCCCATGAGGCTCCATAGAGGGTGACATATCATCCATCCATCCTGTACATAAAGCTCCCAGATCCCATGAGGCTCCATAGAAGGTGACATATCATCCATCCATCATGTACATAAAGCTCCCAGATCCCATGAGGCTCCATAGAGGGTGACATATCATCCATCCATCATGTACATAAAGCTCCCAGATCCCATGAGGCTCCATAGAGGGTGACATATCCATCCATCATGTACATAAAGCTCCCCGATCCCATGAGGCTCCATAGTAACATATCATCCATCCATCATGTACATAAAGATCCCAGATCCCATGAGGCTCCATAGAGGGTGACATATCATCCATCCATCATGTACATAAAGCTCCCAGATCCCATGAGGCTCCATAGAGAGTGACATATCATCCATCATGTACATAAAGCTCCCAGATCCCATGAGGCTCCATAGAGGGTGACATATCATCCATCCATCATGTACATAAAGCTCCCAGATCCCATGAGGCTCCATAGAGGGTGACATATCATCCATCCATCATGTACATAAGCTGCGCTGCGATTGGTTGTTATATATTATACTGCTGAGGTAACATGAAAGCTGTGCTGTGATTGGTTGTTATATATTAAACTGCTGAGGTAACATGAAAGCTGTGCTGTGATTGGTTGTTATATATTATACTGAGGTAACATGAAAGCTGTGCTGTGATTGGTTGTTATATATTATACTGAGGTAACATGAAAGCTGCGCTGTGATTGGTTGTTATATATTATACTGCTGAGGTAACATGAAAGCTGCGCTGTGATTGGTTGTTATACTGTATATTATACTGAGGTAACATGAAAGCTGTGCTGTGATTGGTTGTTATATATTATACTGAGGTAACATGAAAGCTGCGCTGTGATTGGTTGTTATATATTATACTGCTGAGGTAACATGAAAGCTGCGCTGTGATTGGTTGTTATATATTATACTGAGGTAACATGAAAGCTGCGCTGTGATTGGGTGTTATACTGTATATTATACTGAGGTAACATGAAAGCTGCGCTGTGATTGGTTGTTATATATTATACTGCTGAGGTAACATGAAAGCTGCGCTGTGATTGGTTGCTAGGGGCAACACAGATTTTCTTTAAAATCTCAACTCATGTTAATGAGTGTTTTGTTCAAGTTCTAATCCCAGTCAGCGCCGGGTATCCCTGCCAGCTTAATAATCGCATACAATCGACAACGACATCTGCCCGTTTGTTTAGGCATAGCTTATGATGTGCACCCCCTCCCCCTCACAGCGCCGGAGGTGCTCATCACCAAATAAATTTGTCTTGTCGCGCTCCCTAGAGAACTCTATACATTTTTGGGATAAAACGTAGCCTTACAGGGAGTAGCTAGAGGCTCATGGGCCCGCGGGCAAACGTTTATCCTGGGGACCCCAAACTTCTCTTAACACAGAGGCGTAACTTAAATCTCCGGGGCCCCAATGCAAAGCCTGTAACAGGGCCCCAAATATAATGCTTTATCCATAGTACTGGGCTCCCTATATGGAGTAGAGAGGCCTTATGGGCCCCAAAGGCTCCTGGGCCCGGGTGCAACCCCATCCCCTATAGTTACACTAGGGGTTTACTATGTCCTTCCTCCAGATGCTAGCCATCTCCCTGCTTCAAACAGTCATCTTCACATTTCTAATATTAGTGTGGATGTGTTTGTAGTGGCCCAAAACACGTATATCGGGCCCCTCCATACAGGTCATGTCTTCAGTGTGGATGCACTGTGCAATTGTCTTGTCTCCAGTTATGTGCATTGCACAGCTGAAGTATGTAAGGGTTTAATCTCTGAAAGTGGCTGGGATATGTCTGGAATTTGTAACCAATTGTCTTGTTTCGTGATGATTTAATGCTATAAATATGAGTGAGTGAAGAATGTCTGCGTCTTCTATCTGCTTCAACGGTTGAGAGTAAGCAGCCAGTAAGCTACTAATTCTCGAGTGAGTGTCTGCGGAGTGTTGTGTCCCCCTCCAGCGTTAGCCTGCATCCCGTGTGTCCAGGAGCGGAGAACCACAGATAGCTTAGACTGCAGGCCCGATTTCACCCCGCGTCCTCCTCCCTGACTGTCTCCCAAACAGTCTTTCCTGCACTGGCATGTAACGCTGTATTCTACAAGCAAGAAGTAAAGTGTTACAGTCACTGCCCGGTCCCAGTGATTGAGTTTCCAAAGTTAACCACATGTGGACTTTAATATTTGTACCGCCGGAGAATAAACGGTGTGAAGGAACAGTGGCGTCACGAGTGACAACTTCAGGCCATTACACATCTACAAGTAGCTGCTGTCCCAGCGCTGCCTGGAAGAGGCCTAGCGATGCCTTTGCCGAGGTCCTGTGCGTCCCTCTAGGGAGGAGTTTGGTAGAGCCACCATGACGAGTGCCATCTCTACCCCCGCCGGCTCCTCAGCCTGGGCCTTGTGTCTTGGTTGCTGCAGGATGTTACATCTTCAGTAAAAGTAATTTTTGGGGAAAAACAACACGTATGGCTTCTGTCTCTGATCGCCATGTAGAGCTGAACCTGTGTCACACCACCACCCGCGACGGGAGGAAAGTTACATAATGTTTGGTACGTACGATTTCAGGGCAGAATGTGCCCAGTGCGATCACCGGCATCTTGTTTCCATCGTTGAGGAGACCACGGGAGTTTTTGTGAAGTTGGCCGCCATCACTTGTCTCTGGAGCTGCTGACATGTTCTGTGATTCTGGTGCTCTGGGGATTGATTCTGTGCTTAAAAGTCCTAGGAGGGTAGCGGGGCGTGGTCACAGGTGCAAGGCCCAGGATAGCAGGGCGTGGTCACAGCTGGGAGGCCCAGGATAGCGGGTGTGGTCACAGGTGGGAGGCCAAGGGTAGCAGGGGCGTGGTCACAGGTGGGAGGCCCAGGATAGCAGGGCGTGGTCACAGGTGGGAGGCCCAGGGTAGCAGGTGTGGTCACAGGTGCGAGGCCCAGGATAGCGGGGGCGTGGTCACAGGTGTGAGGCCCAGGCTTGCGGGGCGTGGTCACAGGTGGGAGGCCCAGGATAGCGGGTGTGGTCACAGGTGGGAGGTCAAGGACAGCGGGTGTGGTCACAGGTGGGAGGCCCAGGATAGCGGGTGTGGTCACAGGTGGGAGGCCAATGTAGCAGGGGGCATGGTCACAGGTTGGAGGCCCAGGATAGTGGGTGTGGTCATAGGTGGGAGGCCAATGGTTGCGGGGCGTAGTCACAGGTGGGAGGCCCAGGGTAGCAGGGGCGTGGTCACAGGTGGGAGGCCCAGGATAGCGGGTGTGGTCACAGGTGGGAGGCACAGGAGAACCTGTCAGGTGCTAATAAGAATGTAAATGTTCCCGGACAATGTAAGGAAGCGTGATCTTGGGAAGAAATAGAGAATTGTCAATTCAGTAGATACTTCTGGAAGAATTCCGTTCGTGCTGATCGCATTTCTCATAGCTACTTATATAATGCCTGGAGCACATAAAGGGCTGTGATTTAAAGACCAGGCTGTTTTGGTCCTTAAGGACCAGACACTTTTTAGGGATTTTACCCATGTGGTGGCTTTACTGCTCTATTTTTTTTTCTTCAGCTGGCCAAATTTTTTTCACTTTTTCCCATTTTTTTAGTTTTATTGGCGGTAAAAAGCTAAAGAAATCATTTTTTCTATAGTTACTTATTAGTATTAAAATTAGTATATTTAGGCTACAATAAACCATGCGAACGGGTTCTTCATTTTGTTTCAGTGTTCTGATATATAATTTGTCTCGGATGACAGGCGCACACCGCGGTATATTTTTATTTTATTCTGTAGCTTTATTTTCACTTGTTTTTGTAACGATTTTTTACCATCTATGTCCTCCATGACGTCATATAAGACCTTATTGATTTTTTTCTCTTTTTTTTATACTCTTCCGCTGTAGCTGGGGCATCCCTAGGAGCCCCATCTATAGGAGCCCCAGTTACAGGGGAAACATTCCCTTGCAGTGACAATAGTCACTGGCAGAGCTGATCTAGGTCTACTAGGACCCTGTAGCTCTGCTGTAGCAGCGGGCTTCCGATGGTCACGTGATCGCTGGTTTTAATACATACCACTCATCGAGCGCTATGCAGCCAGGGAAGGAGAAGGCGCTTTTCCTTTCTCCTCCGGGTCCTCTGCTGTGTCTTACAGCTGAAGGCTGGATTCAGACGAACGTATATCGGCTGGGTTTTCATGCTGGCCGATATCGTCGTCTCTCTCTGCAGGGGGGGAGGCTGGAAGAGCCAGAAGCAGTGCTCTGAGCTCCCGCCCCCTCTGCACTAATTGCAATGTGGAGAGGTGGGACAGGGCGGGGCTAATTCTCGGAACTTAGCCCCACCTCCTTTCATTGCAAATAGTGCAGAGGGGCGGAGAGGAGGCAGAGAGGGGGCGGGAGCTCAGTTCCTGCTCCTGGCTCTTCCAGCCTCCCCCCCCCTGCAGATGAGGACACCGTATATCGGCTCGGCGTGAAAACCGAGCCGATATACGGTCGTCTGAATCCACCCGAAGACCCGATCTGCTCCTGTTCGATTGCAGAAGCAGACTTTAATTTTTGGTATCGGCTAGGATTAAAGCCCAGGACCAAGCACCATATATTTACCGTGTTTGGTCCTTAAGGGGTTAAAAGAAGCGGAAGCCATTAACCCCAGAAAGGGCAAATCAAGCAGTGAAAATAATAAGCCGGACAGATATGAGGGATGAACACTAAACGTATTATGAGGCTCCTGTTCCTTAATACATTGGATGTATTGCGCTGCTCCTCTGTGCGCCGGCTGACGGTTACATCTGCTGTATAATCCCGGGGCCGCCACGCCGGATGGAATTAGTCCATGCGGACATTTCTGCGCCACAATGCTATCCATATGGGGAACGCATACCAGTGGAGAAGCTTTCTGCTGTGGAATGAAGGACGTCTTGAGGAGTTGTTGTTGCGGATCGGTAACCTACAGGAAGTAATTCCGCAATTAACCCCTTAGTGACGGCCCCATTGCTTTTTTACATCCTGGCCTGCTGGGGTTAATTCCCAGATGACGTAAAAACATGCCTCCTCTAGAATTTAAAGCCCTGCAGGCTCAGGACGTGACAGCTCCATGCTGACGATTACCGGAGGTAGCCGACAGCATGGAGCTGTCATCCAGAGACGCGGGACCCCACCCCCAGTCACACGATCGCTGGTATCCACCAGATACTGGCGATCACGTTACAGTTACCAAAAATTTAAACAAAGTTAAAGTTTCAGCTCTCCTTACGGATCCTCACCCCCCCCCCCCCTCCATCCTCCGCGCCGTCCGGCATCATCTACTTTCTCCCAGGCCCTGCGCCTGCACGCCAGACGCATTATGTCACACGCATGCCCAGAGAGCCGGGAGGCCCGGGAAATTTAAAAACTCCTTGCTCCCGGGTAGTATGAGTAGCCGAGAGCAGGGAGTTGTCACCGGGAGCCGCTGTATGCCGTTCCTGGTCACATGATCGCTGCTATCCAATAGATAACAGCAATCATGTAAAAGTAAAAAAAAATTGAAAAAGTGAAGAAAAAAAAAAAAAGAAAAAAAAGTTTGTTCATCTCCCCTCATGGATCATATCCATAAGGGGGAGATGAAATTAGGTACCTAAAGCCCCCAGATTTATTTGCGGACCTTGCCCGGCTTCTGCGCACACGGCCGTCGCTAAAATGGCGGACGCAGGCACAAAAGCCGCAGATTGGTGGGGTAATTTAAAATCTCTCTGCACTTGGCTACTGAATGTAGCCAAGAGCCTGGAGATTGCATCGGGTGCCATGGTACGCATTTCCCAGTCATGTGATCGCTGTTATCCAATGGATAACGGCGATCACGTAAAAGTTAAAAAAGCTCAAATTTTCACCTCCCGTCACGGATGGGATCTGTTTGGGGGGGGTGAAATTACTTAAATAAGGCCTTCGGCGATGTCCCCTGACGGGATCCTTATCCACGGACCTTTCCCCAGTTTTGGCGAATGCGCCCGTCACCAAAATGGCGGACGCAAGCGCAGAACCCGGGGAGAGCAAGAGGAAATTTAAAATCTCCTTGCTCCTGGCTACTAAAGGTAGCCAAGAGCTTGGAGATGTCACGGGGGCCGCGGGGAGCGTCTTCGGTCATGTGAGCGCCATGGATAATGGCGATCACATAAAAGTTAAGACAGTTAAAGTTGGACGCTCCGTTCAGTTTGGGCCCCGTTGTGCATCCAGACAGAAGATTAGGGCCACAATGGGTATGTTTCTGAACACGGGACAAATGGGGGTATACATTTTGGGGTGAAAGTCTTTATTCCCATGTATGCTGTACAAAAAAAACTATTTCTAAAATGACATAATTGCCAAAAAAACTAAAATCGTAATTTTTTCCTTCTGCTTTGCTTCGATTCATTTAAGAACGGTGAAGTCAAAATATGCAGAACGCCCCTAGATGAATGCGTTAAGGGGTCTGGTTTTTATTATGGGGTCATCTGTGGGGGTCCTCCGCGTTTTGGCCGCTCAAGGGCTCTACAGGTGGGCGATGGGGCCTAAATCACCTTCAAGCAAAATGGGTGTGTTTCTGAACATGGGACAAACAGGGGGATCCATTTTTGGGTAAAAGCCTCCATTCATATGTCTGCTGTCCAAAAAAATCTCATAATTGATTAAAAAAACAAAAAAAATCGTAATTTTTTCCTTCTGCTTTGCTTTGATTCATTCGTAAAGTGGTGGGCCAAAATACACAGTACACCCCTAGAGGAATGCGCTAAGAGGTCTAGTTTACAAAATTAGATCATCTGTGGGGGTCCTCCGCGTTTTGGCCACTTGAGGGCTCTACAAGTGGGCAATGGGGCCTAAAACGCCTTCAAGCAAAAAGTCTGATCTAAAAGCCACTGGCTGCTCCTTTCAATTTTGGCCCCGTTGTGCATCCGGACAGAAGATTAGGGCCACAGTGGGGATGTTTCTGAACACGGGACAAACGGGGGTATGCATTTTGGGGTGTCAATCCTCATTTTCATGTGCGCTATAGAAAAAAATCCTGTGTTAAAAATTACATATTTGGGGGGGCGTGGCCTAGCAGGAGAGGAGACCAGACGCAGGTCCCAGCGCTCCTCCACAGAGGCCGACAAACGGGAAGATTCCCGAGCGCTGCATCGGAGTGAGGGGACCGGGAACCTAGCGGTCCGTATCCCCAGATCGAGGGGCACATTTAGAGCTCACTTGAGCCCGGATCGGGACCGGAGCGGATCGCGGCCTGCGGGCGGGCCTGAAGCCGCGGCCTAAAGTTGGGAGAGACGCGCAACCGGAAGTGAAGGGGAGAAGCGCCGAGACAGCACCACCTACCCAGCACATCGGGAGGAGGACCAGCGGCACCCAGGAAGAAGGTCAGAGTCGGTGGCGTGGAGGAGAGAAAGCGGAGAAGATCGAGGGGCCCTGACACCGCTGCTGAGGGGAGAGAAGGGAGCGGAAGGAAGAGGGATGAGATAGTGCCTGGCAGACAGGGGGTACGACTGAGGACCCGTCGGGGAGACAAGAGACTGCAAGGGGGTATAAGCAGTGGTTAAAGGGGACCTCCCCTCACCCCCCCCCACCCGGCCAGAACTGAGCTTATTACGGCCGCAGGGGCCCTGCCAACACCCGAGGAGAGGAGGGAGATCCCCACCACCACAACTCCACAGGAGAAAGCTGCAGCAGGATTCATAGTGAGGCCTGCAAGGGGCACAGTGAAGCCCAGCAGGTGAAATCTAGAAGGTGAAGACCCCATTCGCCGCCAAAGGAAAGGCAGCTATAACTCCAGCAGACCACACACAGCTGTGGGCCCTCAACGCCAACACGCCAACACAGGGGACCCTCCGCCCCCCTGGCAAACAAAATCTAAGGGGCGACTGCAAATAACCCACAGCAGACTGTTAGTGCCCATATATTATCAGGTTCCAGCCTTCCAGCATCCGCAAAAGTGTGGGCACCAATCCCCTGCACAGCTACAAGTCCCCACTCAACGCTTAAGCGGAGCTAGATTCACGGGATAATGAACCCCTAGCCTCTGCTCCATCGGGCCACCTGCATCATGTTGTAAGATTTTCAGCTCAAACACAGCAGCATCCTTTGGTGTAATTACCCAACCAGCTAAGAAGCATGACCAAACCCAAAGGTAAATCAGCGAAAACCCCATCCAAAGGCACTATATCATTATTATAACATGTTCATACATGTTCACATCTCAGCCGCATACGGACTCACCCACCCCCACTACATCTAGAACCCCCTCAGAAGTCGACGCAGAAGAAGACACGATGGAGACCAGACAAGACACCACAGACCTCCCCAAGCTGCTAGAAAAAATGACAGAAAAGATGACAAACATCTTCAGAATAGAACTCTCCGCAGCAGTGAAAGATTTCACCGAGCAGATTCGGGATCTGGGGCAGAGGACTGACGAACTGGAAAAGAAAACGGATGATATAATTGACGCTCTAGAAACGGATCGCAGCTACATAACTGATCAGGAGACCAAATACGACCAGCTGGAGGCCAAATTTGAGGATCTCAAAAACAGATCCCGACGATCGAACATTAGAATACGAGGCCTACCAGAGTCAATTACAGCCCTGAAAGAAACTGCGATAAATCTCTTCTCGGCACTTCTGCCCCAGATCGACCAGGCGTCTCTTAGAATCGACCGAATCCATAGGGCGCTGGCCAAACGCCCGAATCCTGAGCTGCCCAGGGATGTGGTGCTCAAGCTGCATTATAGCGAGGTGAGAGACCAGCTCCTGACAGCAGCAAGAGATCTTGCTCCACTCCCAGGGGTGTCCCCCACAGTTCAACTTTATGCGGACATCGCCCCCTCAACATTGGCAAAACGGAGAGCCTTCCGGCCAATCACCCAAGCCCTAATTTCGGCTAACGTAAGATACAAATGGGCATTTCCTTTTGCGATCATTTTCCAAAACCAGGGTAGATCGTATGCAGTGAAAACCCTAGACGAGGCCTATGAGGCTCTGGAAAGAGCGCAGATCCCAGTCGAAAGAGCACAGGAGGATGGGAGAGCGCGCTCTCGTCCCAGACGCTCCTGGCTTACTCCACACCCGAGACAAGACAGGCCGAGACCACGTGACTGCACCTCAAGAAGCAACGGCCCCCACCAACCTTGACTCCGGGGACGGCAAAGTATAATAGTAACCTGGGACTCTTCCCGTCGCCCCTCCTGACTCCCGGTGGGGGGGGGGTGGGACGCGGGATGAGACTTTGAAGAAAGGGGGGGGGGGAAGAAGGGGGGGTCCCTCCCCCCCTCCACACACACTAAAGATAAAAGACCCCAGGTCTGAGAGATTTTCGGGGGTGGGGGATAGCTTCGAGGAGAGTAATCAAGGGAGATTGCCCTCACACGATGGGGAAACGAAATGGATATATCAATGTTGTGAGCTGTATTGCCAGTTACTTAATATGATGCCTAGGCCCAACGATGGTTTACTAGTTGTTGAGTTCTTCAGAGATGGACGAATCGCCGAAGGGTCAAGTAAATCCACTCTCTGGCCAAAAGGGTCGGAGGACCCTAGTTAATTGTAAGTTGGGTTATACGCCATTGACTCCCCAAAGTCAATGGGAAAAAGTTGCTTTGTTTGAAAGTTTGTTTGTTAATGATATTGATTTCAGACCACAGGTTGTCATTCAGAAAAAAGGTCGGACTGGAGGACTACAGAGGTACAGAGGGAAAACCCCTGATGAAAACATCTTAGCGAGCCTAGACCAGGCCAACAACTATGCTTAATCTCACATAATGTAAGAGGATTTAACTCCCCAAGCAAAAGGAGAAAGGCCCTCATGACATATACCAAACACAAGCCAGAAATAATATGTATACAGGAGACGCATTTCTCCCACAATTCGGCTCCTAGATACATTGATCGGAATTACACCAGAAGCTTTTCAGCCGCAGCTAGTAAAAAACACAGAGGCGTAATGACGTTTTTGCACAACTCGTTCCCCCTTCAGGAGATCCAATCGGAGAGTGATCAGGAGGGCAGATATTGTCTCACATGGGGTTTACTACAGGAACAACCTTTACTAATAGTCAATATGTATGCCCCCTCGGAGAACCCCTGGCTCACGATGAAAAGAGTAGCAAACCAGTTAGCGCGATTTCCACATCACAGGGTACTGTGGGCTGGGGACTTTAACTTCCCTTTTCACGGGACACTAGATAGGTCAAGCAACACTCCAGACAGATTCTCCGCCAAACAGAGAAAAGAATGGGAAAACAAACTAGAACAACATAGATTAGCGGACTCCCGGAGAGAGATACGAGGCAAAGATAGGGGGTACACCTTTTTTTCTGCGCCCGACCAGACATATTCAAGACTTGACTACGTCTTGACCTCAACATCGCTCCTACCTCAACTCACGACCACCAGACATCTCCCATGTGCTTGGTCGGACCACGACCTGGTAATGTGCGAAATAGACTTGGGGAAAATAGCTAAGAACACCTATAGATGGAGGCTAAACGAGACACTAGTGAAAGACCCAATTAGCTCAAATAAAATCACAAGCCAAATTGCGGAATTCTTTGACCTCAATAAGGGCCCAGAAGCCAAGCCGCAATGGGTCTGGCTATCTCACAAAGCATACATTCGAGGCCAACTAATTCAGCTTTCCTCCCAGAAAAGGAAAGAAAAATCAAAAGCTTTCCAAGCGCTGGAGAGAAGGTTGTTCCTTTTGGAAGATCTTAACCAACGCAATCCCTCACGGGCAACCACAAAAGAAATAAGAGACATCAAACTACAACTAAACACCCTGCTATATGAGAAAGTAGAGAGGGCGCTACAATGCACCAAATACAAATACTACAAATTCGCCAATAAACCGGATAGATTGCTCGCTGCAAAACTGCGTGATACCTAGAGACTCAACTCTGTATTCAAACTCTATACCCCTCATAGCAACACAACAACAAACCCAAATAAAATTTACGACATATTCGCCAATTTTTACACCTCCCTCTACCAGGAGCATAAGGGAGGAAGCGAAAGCCAAAGGAACGAATTTCTGGAGGCACTTCCAATCCCCGTTATCTCTAAAGAGCAGAGGGATGTACTAAACGTCACCATCTCTAACGAAGAAGTAGCGGAAGCCATAGATAACTTAAAACCGGGAAAAGCCCCAGGCCCTGACGGTCTTACAGCCATATATTATAAAAAATACAAAGACTCACTAATTGGGCCCCTAAGAGAAATGCTCCAAACTATAATGGAAGGCCAAATTCCACCAAAAGAATTCCTGAACTCTAACCTCACAGTAATACCCAAAGCAAATAAAGATCCGTTGTCCCCAAAAAACTACAGGCCGATATCGCTCCTAAATTTGGATTACAAACTTTTCACTAGTATATTAGCAAAACGATTAAACCAACTCCTCCCAAAATTAGTACATAAGGATCAGGTAGGTTTCATCCCGCAGAGACAAGCACCGGACAACATCCGAAAGGTTCTAATCATCATAGATCAAGCCCAGAGGTACAACAGTCAGCTTTCCCTTCTAGCGCTGGACATTGAGAAGGCTTTTGATTCCTTATCCTGGGACTATCTTTTTAAGCTGCTGAGACGGATGGGTTTTGAGGGAGAATTCCTACAGGCAATAAAATCCTTATATTCCCTACCAACCACCCTACTTAAATTACCAACCACTAAAGAAACCCCAATTCCAATTAAGCGAGGCACCCGACAGGGATGCCCGCTTTCCCCGGCACTTTTTGCACTTGCCATGGAGCCATTAGCAATTGCGATAAGAAAGAACCCAAACATAAGAGGAGTTGCCCTCGGAAGCAATGAATATAAACTGAGCATGTTTGCAGATGACATGTTGCTTACAATCACCCAACCCCTAATATCGCTACCTAATTTAATGAACCTACTGGATAAATGGGCAAGTCTGACGGGACTAAAAGTAAATGCGGATAAAAGCGCCATATCCCATATAAACACACCCTCACCACTAATAAAATGAATAGACTTAAACTTTGGCTTCAAACAGCTCCAATACATTCCATATCTGGGAATTAACCTGACCCCCTCACTGTCCACATTATATAAATGTAATTACCCCCCCCCCCCCCCCCCCCAATAAAAAAAACTAACTGCGGAACTAGATAAATGGGATGATCCAATGCTGTCATGGATAGGCAGGATACATGCGATAAAGATGAATGCCCTGCCACGACTACTCTACTTATTCCGAACCCTCCCTATCCCCATCCCGAATGAGGCACTGAACAACTTTCAGAAACGCATCTTCAAGTTTATATGGGCTAACAAGCGGCATAGAATAAAGAATAAAATCATGTACTACCACAAGAGTCGGGGAGGACTCTCGGTCCCTAATTTAAAGAAATACTATACAGCGGCGAGACTAGCACAGTGGATTGAAACCCTCGGGGGAGCAAAAGCACCCCTCTGGGTCAGCATGGAAGAAGCCAAATTATACCCTTACACCCCCAGGGAACTGACCTGGTCTAGAGGTACTATAAAGGCAAATCTTTTGGAGAAGAGCCCCCTCTCATATCACTCAATGCGGATCTGGAGAGAGACTAGACAAGCATAAACTGTCAACTAGCCCATCCAGACTACTACCAATAATAACAAACGAAAAGTTCCCCCCTAGTAAAGATCTAGTGCACTTCCAATGGTGGAAAATAAACGAAGTTACAAATGTACACCACTTGGTAGAAAATTCAAGGCTACTGACGATAAGCCAATTTAAAGCTAAATTCAATCCCCCCATATCGGAAAACTTCAGAATTAATCAAGGCTACCATTTTTTGAACTCACTCAAGCTTCCACAGACCTTCCCGGACTTGACCACATTTGAGAGAATGTGTCTGAGGGACCCAATGAGAAAGGGCTCCTTGGCCCTGATCTATAATATTCTGAACACACCAGATGGGGAGGGAAGATTACCATATATGGAAAAATGGGGAAAGGATTTAAATATAGAGATGGCGCCGGAAAAATGGAGGCAGTGTTGCGAGACAATTGCAAGGGGGAGCCAACAGGTGTCTCTGATGGAGACATCCATAAACATCCTCCACCGAACCCACCTGGTACCGAGTAGACTACACCAAATTCACCAATCAGTCTCACCCCTCTGCTTTAGAGGCTGTGCGGAGGTAGGCACCCAAGTCCATGTCTGGTGGACATGCCCAGTAGTGAAGAGGCTATGGGCACAGGTTCATAGGCTCATACAGAGACTATTTATAGGTCCCCTGCATAGGTCTCCAACAGTGCTTCTCCTCGGCGACCGACAACCGGGTGTCAGATACCGGGCACATAAGCTGATCCAGGTGATTTGTATGGCAGCGAGAATTCATATCGCATCCAGATGGAAGCAAAGAACTTTGTCCTTTCAGGAAGTTATGGAAAGAGTCTCCCGGATTGCACTATATGAAAGATTACATGCAATAGGGACGGACACACTAGAAAAATACGAGGAGGTCTGGGAACCATGGATAAACATGGTAGATATACCGGGATTCCGACACGTCCTCCAGTCGACCTAAAAACATCAACTGGGACACGAAAGAAGGGAAAGGGGAAAAAAAAAAAAGAGAGAAGACCACAGGATTTGGAGTAGAAATGAGTGACGACCAAAGCTGAATGTAGTTAATGTTTATTGGTTTAAAGGATAACATTTATGAATAAACATAGAATATCAGTTAGATAATTTAATTGCAATTAAAGAAAACAAGAATCAGCGCCTACTCACACAAAGCGATTTTCAAAAGGTGTGAGATACTTTTTGTGTACTCACCTGGTGCTCGGCCAAAACTCCTGTCCAGGAGATTGACCGGCACCTTATATCCGAGTTGGCTTGTAGCGTCCCTGGAGTCCCGAATCCGATCACCGGAGAGCGTCTCTGGGGTTTACAGCCGTGACCGGCTGTTTATATAACCTCTCGTATCAAATGGAAAAATTTCCCCCGCGCTCGTGGGTTCCAGCAGAGATAGAGGACACAATGTCCGTAAATAACTTTAAATGGTTTATTAGTTCGTTTGCTACGCGTTTCTGCGGGCTTACCCGCTCTCTTCAGGCCAAGGTGATGAGGAGGAGGAGAGGGAGCAGAGTGTGAGGAAGGTGATGATGAGGAGGAGGAGAGGGAGCAGAGAGTGAGGAAGGTGATGAGGAGGAGGAGAGGGAGCAGAGTGTGAGGAAGGTAATGAGGAGGAGGAGAGTGTGAGGAAGGTAATGAGGAGGAGGAGAGTGTGAGGAAGGTGATGAGGAGGAGGAGAGTGTGAGGAAGGTGATGATGAGGAGGAGAGTATGAGGAAGGTAATGAGGAGGAGGAGGAGAGTGTGAGGAAGGTAATGAGGAGGAGGAGAGTGTGAGGAAGGTGATGAGGATGAGGAGGAGGAGGAGAGGGAGCAGAGTGTGAGGAAGGTAATGAGGAGGAGGAGAGGGAGCAGAGTGTGAGGAAGGTAATGAGGAGGGGGAGAAGGAGGAGCAGAGAGGGAGGAAGGTGATGAGGAGGAGGAGGAGAGGGAGCAGAGAGTGAGGAAGGTAATGAGGAGGAGGAGGAGAGGTAGCAGAGTGTGAGGAAGGTAATGAGGAGGAGGAGGAGAGGGAGCAGAGTGTGAGGAAGGTAATGAGGAGGAGGAGGAGAGGTAGCAGAGTGTGAGGAAGGTAATGAGGAGGAGGAGGAGAGGGAGCAGAGAGTGAGGAAGGTAATGAGGAGGAGGAGAGGGAGCAGAGAGTGAGGAAGGTAATGAGGAGGGGGAGAAGGAGGAGCAGAGAGGGAGGAAGGTGATGAGGAGGAGGAGGAGAGGTAGCAGAGAGTGAGGAAGGTGATGAGGAGGAGGAGAGGGAGCAGAGTGTGAGGAAGGTAATGAGGAGGAGGAGAGTGTGAGGAAGGTAATGAGGAGGGGGAGAAGGAGGAGCAGAGAGGGAGGAAGGTGATGAGGAGGAGGAGGAGAGGTAGCAGAGAGTGAGGAAGGTGATGAGGAGGAGGAGGAGAGGGAGCAGAGTGTGAGGAAGGTAATGAGGAGGAGGAGAGTGTGAGGAAGGTAATGAGGAGGAGGAGAGTGTGAGGAAGGTGATGAGGAGGAGGAGAGTGTGAGGAAGGTGATGAGGAGGAGGAGAGTATGAGGAAGGTAATGAGGAGGAGGAGGAGAGTATGAGGAAGGTAATGAGGAGGAGGAGGAGAGTGTGAGGAAGGTAATGAGGAGGAGGAGAGTGTGAGGAAGGTGATGAGGATGAGGAGGAGGAGGAGAGGGAGCAGAGTGTGAGGAAGGTAATGAGGAGGAGGAGAGGGAGCAGAGAGTGAGGAAGGTAATGAGGAGGAGTAGGAGAGTGTGAGGAAGGTAATGAGTAGGAGGAGGAGAGGGAGCAGAGTGTGAGGAAGGTAATGAGGAGGAGGAGGAGAGGGAGCAGAGTGTGAGGAAGGTAATGAGGAGGAGGAGGAGAGGGAGCAGAGAGTGAGGAAGGTAATGAGGAGGAGGAGGAGAGGGAGCAGAGTGTGAGGAAGGTAATGAGGAGGAGGAGGAGAGGGAGCAGAGTGTGAGGAAGGTAATGAGGAGGAGGAGGAGAGGGAGCAGAGTGTGAGGAAGGTAATGAGGAGGAGGAGAGGGAGCAGAGAGTGAGGAAGGTAATGAGGAGGAGGAGAGGTAGCAGAGAGTGAGGAAGGTGATGATGAGGAGGAGGAGAGTGTGAGGAAGGTGATGAGGAGGAGGAGGAGAGGGAGCAGAGTGTGAGGAAGGTAATGAGGAGGAGGAGGAGAGGGAGCAGAGTGTGAGGAAGGTAATGAGGAGGAGGAGGAGAGTGTGAGGAAGGTGATGAGGAGGAGGAGGAGAGGTAGCAGAGAGTGAGGAAGGTGATGAGGAGGAGGAGGAGAGGGAGCAGAGTGTGAGGAAGGTAATGAGGAGGAGGAGGAGAGTGTGTGAAATGATAAGGCCCCCTGTCCACGGCCATGACGGAATATCACCAGTGTGAGCACTAAGGCCCCCTGTCCACGGGCGTTGTGGTATCCCACAGCGAAGCTCCACTGCAGGAGTCGCCGCCCGGGAGCAGGAGCTGCCGACGAATCTGCATCGGTCAGCCTAATCTGATAGATAGGCTGACCGCGGAGAATGGGGGCAATTTGCAGCATGCTGCGAGCGGAGAATCACAATGATTCTGCGCTCATGGACAGGTGCCGGCGCTTTCCATAACAATGCTATGCAAAGCTTCGGACGGCGTGATAAACCGCCAGCGAAATCATTGCCGTGGGCAGCGGGCCCAACCGGTCTCAGCGGGGAGCCTATCTCAGCACCAAGAATCGCGGCACTCTGCGATTTAGATCCCGCGAGCAGAGAATCGCTATGATTCTCCGCTCGTAGACGCCACGGCTGCGCTTTCCATAGTAATGTAGTCACTGTGTTACCCGAGCCTGGATTATCGCCATGGGCAACGTAATGAACAATCACCTGTAAACAGGTAGCCTAAAGGAGAAAAAAATGCTGTGATAAGCCACGCCCCCTTAACCATGACCGGTATTTTTTTGAGACAAAGCTATCACCGGCAAAGATTCCACTTTCTGGCAGGAGAAAGATGCGCCATATTTATGAAGGGGCTGTCTACCGCTGTGAAGCACATTGTATCTTAAAGGACTTGTGTCACGAAATAAAGTCCTTCCCTATCCACGGGATATCGTATAACTATCTGACTGATCCCATCACTGGGACCACACCTTCCATCACAACAGGGTCCTGAATGCCCCTCAAAGCACAGAGCGGTGGTCACCCATATGCACTGCCCCTCCATTCATTTCAATGGGGCTGCCTCACCTGGCGGAGTGCTTGAACCTTCGATCTCCGGCAGTCCATGTGTAGTGAATGGAGTGGTGGCCGGCATGCGGACCTAATGCTCAGTTCATTCGAGGGCCTTCAAAACTTCAGTTTTTATGAATAGTGAAGGTCTCGGTGGTTGGCGCTCCATTGATCAGATACTAGGTGTTAAAGGGGTTTACCAGAATTATTCCCTAATCACAGGATAACTGGCTGATCATTGAGACCCCGCCGATCTGGAGAACGGGACTCCTGTGTCCTTACAAGGCTCGCTTAGTCCCCAGTAGTAATGTCACTGACTAGAGCGCTGGGTGCAGATGTGTAGGCACCTCTCCATTCATCTCAATGGGGCTGACATGCCGGGGGGTGTAGCACACAAAAGCAACATGCTGGATGCATCTTATCTTGGGTAGAAGGTGGAGCTCATTTCTGGGAAGAGGCATTCTAAGTTTGCATACTGCATGAACGATGATCTGATTGCTGATCAGTATGTGCGGGGCAAGTAGCAGGCATCGTTTGCCCCACATTCGTCCCGTCTACGGCCTAATTCCCACGGGCGGATTTCCGCAGTGTTTCCCCGCAGCTATTAAGTTCTATTTAACTTAATAGCACTAAGCATCCATAATCACCCGCGGCACGTTCTATTTGCCGCGGGTGTACGCGTGGATGGCTTCCATTGCAGTCAATGGAAGCCGTCCGTCATGCTATCTTCTGGTGTAGCACAGCGGAAGATAGCGTGAAAATACTTCCCCACCCGCTGACGCCCTCGATGTCGATGGATAAAGCAGTTCTGATTTTTTTTAAAGGGGGGAGGAAAAAACGAAAATGGAAAAAAAAGGGGCCGTGTCATTAAGGGGTTAAAGTGCATCTGTGTATACTTAAATTAGGTGTGTATGCAATGCATACAATGTTTGTCTGACTTCCACTTCAGAGATGGGCTGACATATTTCTTTTTCGAAGACTTATGAATGCAGCATGCGGTCATCAGCATTCGAATAATATAAAAAGGTCCCATTTTCTCAAATCAAATTGGAGGCTTTGGAGAAAGAAAGAGGATGTTTCATATCTGTCAGACCCCTAGAAGGGAGGGGATATTGTGGTGGTGGGATGAGGAGGTGTCATGCCTGTCGGTCTACTGGAGAAGACGCTCTATCTTAGCACTGCTTGACTCCCCCCCCCCATTGTTAGCTCAGATGAGTTGACTTCCCAGTGATGTTCCAGGGTAGGGTTGGAGCGAAGGAGTCAGATAGCCCCGGGATAGAAAGCTAGGAAAGGGTTAATGGGGAAGGTTAGGGATGTGCTGGAAGGTGGAAGGTAAAGTGTAGTGATTGGTGGGTAGAGAAGTAGGTGGATGGGGGGGCGGGGGTTATTTAAGGAGGTAGACGAGGTGAGCGCCATCTTTGGAAAAGAAGAAAGTGAAGACTGAGACTTACACTTACAGTAGTGGCCAGGGGAGGTTGGGAGTGGAGAAGCGGTTACGGGAGCTCCGGGTGGCAGCAGATGTGCCTGGTGCGGACTGGCTGCAGGCTCAGATGGCGGCAGTGCTGGGCAGTGGAGCTGGAGAGGCTGGAGGTCATTGGGTGCAGGAGTGGAGGTTCTGGTGTACCTGGCCGCCGACGCGGCTCATCGAGTATGACGTCACCCCACCGACTCCTTAGTTCCTCCAGGGAATCTTGGAGCAACATCTCCCTCCCTAAGCCTCACAGCAGAGAGGCGTAGCTCAGGAGGAATCAGATGCAGCCGCTGGCAGGCATGGTGAGCAGGACACCCCACTACTATCAGGGGTCGGGGCCTGTGGTGCTGGCTGGCAGGGAACAGCCTAGAGGTATGGACGTCTTCCTTGGCTATGTACCAGCTGGGGGAGCATCTAGGAGGTGGATACTGTTCAGAAAAACGGCTGCCAGGACTGGAGGGCGAAAGTGGAGGTGGGTGGAGCTACAGTACAGTGACCCCTGTGGGAGAAATGGCGGACCGGGTCACAGATCGGAGGAGCTGGGGATGCTGTGCAGAGGTCTGGAGTTGATGGTTGGTGAAAGAGACAGGATGGACCCGCTGGGAGCGGCACTGCTAGGTTGCAGTCAGTGGTAGTCGTTCCTCCTTCGCGGATGGAATCACTGAACTACACTTCCCAGCATCCCTTAATTAATGTGAAACATGTTTTACAAACTTAGACCTCATAGGACATCTATAGAGTGGAGACAATCTCAATGGACTAATAAATATAGGGTCAGATGACTCTACAACACGTTATATGTAAAAGGAGAAGGAGGCCCCTCTATGTGGTGCAAAGATGGGTAGTAATTAGGAGATCAGAGGAAAATAGGTCAAAGCTAATAAGTTGTGTTTTTCCTTTTACAGAGAATATCCTTTTTGCTAAACTAAAAAATGTTTAACAATTTGTGAATACGCCAAGCGAGCGTCAATATCATCTTAATATCTAGTCGGTAGTGCAATATGCACGGTCAGGTCACAGTATTGTAACCAACACCGGCAGTGTGTAGCCCATGAAGGACGTGACATATGGGCGGCGGCTTGGTAGGTATATAAGGCTGTGATAGGCTGCCTGCTTACACATCACTTGGCATGGATAAAAAAGTTAAAAAAAAAGGGATGATTATTGGCTTTGGCTTTCTCAGAAGGCGCAGCTTGTGAACCGCCTGCAGTCTGCTGTGGTGAAAGTGTATAGTGAGCAGACAAATGGCACCATTGGGAGTTACCAATGCGGAAACTGCGGAGCACCATGGGCCATGGATGTGAGAGGTGAACATCTGTACGAAGGTGCACAAGGGCCGACTGATATACTACAGTGGAGCAGCTCACCATGAGCATCAACCATGGGGCTACCAGTTCAGCATATGTGGCTCCGAAGCAGATGGATGGTCACTGCAGCTACACTAACAAAGGTGCAGCAGAGGAAAAGGCTTCATTTTGCATGGCAGGATTGGAAATGGGACAATGTTGATTGTCAAAGGGTTGCCTTCTCCGATGAGTCACGTTTTCTGCTTCATCGAATAGATGGATGTTGGTGTGATAAAGTTTAGTGAACACATACTGGTGGTGGCAGCGTTATGATCTGGGGAGTTTTTTAATGGCCGCTCATCCATGTGGAGGCACTCTGAGCCGATCTGGTTATGACTCCACCCTTGCAGATCACGGATACCCATACATGCTGATTGTCTTCCCCAGGGCAGATGGGATCTTCCGGCAAGATAATGTGATGTGTCACAGGGCTAGAAGTGTCCAACAGTGGTTGGAAGAGCCCTACCAAGACTTCCAAGTACTTCTCTGGCCCCCTGATTCCTTGATCATCATGTTCGCTCTATGAATCCTTCCCCACGCACCCTCCAGCAACTGTGGGATGCAATAAGCATGGCTCAAGCTACCTTAGACGACTTACCAACACCTTAAGGAATCACTCTCAGCCCGTCTGGCTGCCGTCCATTTGGCACACAACTATTACTTTGGATATTAGCTGGTGGTGAAAATAATGTGACTCAACTCTGGTTCTTGAAGGTACAAGGACATTAGCTTAAAATGTCCCGGCTAGCAGGACCTGGAAGTGAGTGTGTGATACATACTGAAAATGATAAAAATGGTTGTATCACTGAGACCACCTGGTCAAGGTGACAGAAACAGCCTTGTTCTTCTGAAAAAACCTACCATCTTTGATCTCTGTCACTCTGAACCTGTGTCACACCACCACCCGCGACAAGAGGAAAGTTACATAATGTTTGGTACATACGATTTCATGGCTGAACGTGCCCAGTGCGATCACGGGCATCTTGTTTCCATCGTTGAGGAGAACACGGGAGTTTTTGTGAAGTTGGCCGCCATCACTTGTCTCTGGAGCTGCTGACATGTTCTGTGATTCTGGTGCCCTGGGGATTAATTCTGTGCTTAAAAGTCGCAGGATGGTAGCGGGGCGTGGTCACAGGTGGGAGGCCCAGGATAGCGGGTGTGGTCACAGGTGTGAGGCCAAGGGTAGCGGGGGTGGTCACAGGTGTGAGGCCAAGGGTAGCGGGGGTGGTCACAGGTGCAAGGCCCAGGATAGCAGGGCATGGTCACAGGTAGGAGGCCCAGGATAGCAGGGCATGGTCACAGGTGGGAGGCCCAGGATAGCGGGTGTGGTCACAGGTGCGAGGCCCAGGATAGCGGGTGTGGTCACAGGTGTGAGGCCAAGGGTAGCGGGGGCGTGGTCACAGGTGGGAGGCCCAGGAGAACCTGTCAGGTGCTAATAAGGATGTAAATTCTCCCTGACAGCATAAGGAAACTTGATCTTCTTTGGAAAAAATGGTGACAAAAAATTCAGAACATACTTCGGGGAGAATTCCGTTCGTTTCTCATAGCTACTTATATAATGCCTGGAGCACATGAAGAGCAGTGAATTACTTGCAGAAAAGCAGAAGCCATTAACCCCAGAAAGGGCAAATCAAGCAGTGAAAATAATAAGCCAGATAGAGATGAGGGATAAACGTATTAAGAGGCGGACAACCAAGACTTCAAGAACTTCTCTGGCCCCCTAATTCCCCAGACTTCAACCCAATTGAGCCTCTGTGGGACCATCTTGATCGTTGCGTTCGCTCTATAGATCCTCCCCCATGGCCCCTCCAGCAACTGGGATGCATTGCAGACTGTATGGCTCCAGATACCTGAGACGACCTACCAGCACCTTATTAAGTTACTCCCAGCTCTTCTGGCTGCCGGCTGTGTGGCACACGGCTGTTACTCGGGATATTAGCTAGTGGTCAAAATAATGTGACTCAACTCTAGTTCTTGAAGGTTCTGCTGCCCCTAGTGGACACATTAGCCTAAAATGTCCCTGCTAGCAGGACCTGGAAGTGAGTGTGTGATACATACTGAAAAATGATTTATTAGAGATTCTGTTAGGTTGTGTCACCGAGACCACCTCTGTAGGGTGACATACGCAGCCTTAAAGGAGTATTCCAAGACTGGAAATAAAAGCTCCTACTGTAATAAAATACAGTAATACGTTTTTGAATGCTCCTCCCCAACGTCTTCAGTGCTGCTCTTCAAGTCCTCTGCTGAGTTTTGGCCATACTGACATGTCACAGGGTACGGTGGGCCATTTATTCCCAGATAGATCATGTGGTGTCGTGTGTGTTCAGTAGGGACAGAAGCTGCTATATACTATCTATATTTAGGTTGTACTGTTCTATGGCCATAGGAAGCTGGAAAACAACCGTCCAGCTTCAACAACAAGAGTCCAGCTTCACTAAAAACCTAAAAATGGCCACCGCAACCGAGTAAACATATGTTAATATCACCTCAAGTATATGAAATAGAGAGGATTTCCAAACCAAGGCTATCAAGCCTCTGACTCACTACAATATGGCCAATTTTAATATTTTCTTAGTAGAACCCCCCTCCCTTTAAGCAAGTAGCTCCGCCCCCCCTCCCCGTACCAAGCCCCCCCCCCCTCCACCCTCCACTGGCCTTAGAGTAGTAACCCTGTAAATAAAATAAGATGCAGATAATCTCTGCCCTAACTAGTCGGGTTACACCAATTCTTCTACAGGACTGCACTCACATTTTGGGCAACATCCTCATGTTTGATTGTTTCTCAAAGTGTGGTCTAGTGACAGCCCGAATCAACCTTCACGTTCTCAGATCTTACATCAGATATTTCCAGTATCGAAGAATTTGATTGAGATCGTCAGTAGCTTTCATGTCTCCTGGACTGAGTTGGAAGTGAAAAAAACCTGGTCAAATTATTAAAACACATGCAGAATAAACTGGTGTAATGTAACAGGAAGTTGTAGTCGTAGTCAGCCATCTCGGAGGCCATGGGCACCGGGCTTGGTCACCCGGTCACTGAGCATCCAAAAAAGTAAAAGATAGAACTCTCAAACATTTCTGCATCTCCAGTATTATGTATGTTATACCAAATGGTGGATTTACATACAGGGGGTTTGGGTGGCTGACCAGGGCTCAAAGTTCCTGGGGGCCCATGTCCATCCAAACTGCCCACCAACTGAACACTGACAAATTTGATGGGGGGAGGGAATTATGTCCAACCACACTAAGTCTGATTATGTAATTCCCCAATGAACTTACTATCCGTATGGCTGGAGGCCTAGTCCTTGTCACGTGACGCCAACTCTCTAACTGGACCCTCAGAATGATATGCATTAGAATTAACGGAGATGAGTCCAGTGATAGTTTAGTAATCTGAGAGAGTGCAGATTACTAAACTATTAGTATTAGATTACAAGGGGGGCACTATGAACTAATAAGGACACTATTACCTTGTGGGGGGTACTATGGTGGCATTCTTGCTTTGTGAGGTCACAAAGGGTGAATTTCTACTGTGTCATAGCAAAAAGGGGACACAAAGAGGGCAGTATTACAGAATGGGGGCACAAAGAGGGCAGTATTACAGAATGGGGGCACAAAGAGATGACTGTGAAGTAATGGGGCCCACGAGTGGAGAACTAACTAAAAAGGGCTCAAAAGGGATACTATTAACTAATGGGGGCACTATGGTGGCATTATTATTATTGTGTGGTAGCACAAAACGAGAAATGTAGATCTGTAGGAGCACAGAGAGGATATTATTACTGTGTAGGGAGCACTGAGGGATTTGGTTTGTTTTTTAATACTAATAGTGGATATGGGTTTTTTTCTACCAGAGACAAACAAAAACTTTTTTTCTGGTACCGTATCTATGTAGTGAGCTGGGTCCTGTTATGGAATCTGCGTAGTGAGCTCTGTTCTGCTACTGTATCTACATAGTAAATTTGGTTCTTTTACCATATGTATATAGTAAGTGTCATGCAGACTATGTGGAATCCACCTTGCCCCACACACCGATTTGGCTGTGGGCTAACTGAGCTGGCTGCTTCTGCGAAAACTCGTTTTTCATGCTTAACCCCTCCAAGTGGGTTACCAGCTTTGCTGCGGGTTCCCAAAGCTGCCACAAGCACATATAGTCCCACGCTGCCCTGGGCCAAGGTGTGCTACCTGAAAGTCTGAACAGGTGCATAGTTGAGGCAGGCTTGAATCAGAGCTGTCAGTAGAGGCGGCAAACGAGTTCCAAGCTGAAGGTTGGGGAGGCAGCAGACAAAGGCAGAGTCCAAAATACAAAGCTGAGGTCAAGGATCACAGAAGTCAGAATAGTCAAAACTAGCAGAGGTGAGAACTAGAGATAAGCGAGCATGCTTGTCCGAGCTTGATGCTCGGTTGAGCATTAGCATACTCGGAACCTCTCGTTACTCGACTGAGCAGCAGGCAGTGCTCGGATGCTCGATCAAATTTCAAGAGAGAGAGAAAATAAAATGCTCGAGTCTTCGGCGGATCTATTGAAAAATGCTCGAGTCTCTCATTGACTTCAATGGGGTTCGTTACTCTAAACGAGCGCTCGAGTATTACAAAAAGTTTGACTCTAGTAACAAGCACCCGAGCATTTTTGTGCTCGCTCATCTCTAGTCAGAACCAGGAACACATGAACTGGGGCTTTGTCACAATAGTAGGAGCCCACCTGTTTAGGTATCCACCCTAGGGGAGCTGATATAGCAGGTACAAGAATGTGGTTGGTGGGAAGAGATTAGGGAAGCACGTGGGAGGGGGGGGGGCTGTTGTTGACCTAGAATGCCCTGCTGGGGGTGAGTAGTTTCAGCCCCCCTCATGGATGCAATCTGAAGCTCTAACTTTTTTTGACTTTTTACTTTAATGCGTTCGGTGCGTCCCTGAGGATTAAAGGATGTAAAAAGGCAATGAGGCCGTCACTAAGGGGTTAAGAATATTATTTAAATGTTAATTACATCTTAAAAACTAGAAAAATCTGATATCACTGTAATTGGAATGACCCGAAGAACAAAGTTCCTAAGGAATTGTTACTGAACACTGTAAAGACTAAGCCAACCAAAAACTTTTGAAATTTCCCCCCAATTAGAGATTTTTCAAAGTTTTTTCATGCATTATATGGTACAATTAAAAAATACAACTCGTCTCGCTAATCAAGTCTTCACATGGCTATATCAATGGGAAAATGAAAAAACAAGTTATGGCTCCTGAAAAGCAAGGACAAAAAATGAAATAAAAAATGAGAAATCTCTGGTCCTAAAGTGGTTACCGCCAACTACCTGATTACAGCCGGGCTTATACTTCAGTCCAGGCTTTTTCAGGATCGTCTCCAGCAGCCTGCGGTTGAAGTTGGATACTCCGATAGATTTCACCAGCCCGGCGCCCTTACACCGCTCCAGAGCCTGCGAGGGGAAGAACACGAGTGCCCCAGGAGTAATCAGGAGGACAGATTTGGATCTTGTGTTCAGAAAATTCAATGAACTAATCAAAAGCACAAACCCAGCTGTCAGTGCACACTGCTGGGATTAGATTCTTATTTTAGTCTATTATGACATATATAAAAAGAGGCCTCAGGCCAGCAGAGCCGAGCGTGTGATTGTGTAACAGTCAATGGAATCTGTCCATGAAAGTCATAATCCTCAAACAATCCGTAGAGAAGTGTACAGTCTGTGCTCATAGCATTCTGAAGGGATTAGGATCGGGGGTCCCATATGGAGGGTTCCTTATAGTGGAATATAATAGCCTCCGCCATCAATACATTTTGGATATGTTCCCCAATGACCGTACCAATGGTCCTTGCTATATCAGTTACTTTATAATATTGCTCACATCGCACTCGCATAGTGCTTATGTCACATCCAATCTGGACTCACTGGATGGAAAAACCTGGAAGACTCACGGGCTGTGAACAAACAGACTGCCAGTGCACACAAAACAGTGGTAAGCAATAAAGAAAACATGCCAGGGAACACTGCCCATATAAAGCCTTTACCCAGGGAAGGGATCTGCCTTTACGCAGATAACCCATCCTAACAAGGGCGAACCTGACCACGTACCTAAGCCACTAGCAGATCTTATGTGGGATAGGAGAACAAGATATCAACAATAGTAAGTTCACTGCTTAGCTTAGTGTAGAATCAGGAAAACAGGAGATCCTGTGTAGTGGCCCAGCGGGTCCTACAGAACACTCACAGCACACTTGGTCTGTCACACCTGTCTATATGCTGTCCATGGATATAGAAGGTGTCGTCTGTAGGAGAAACCCTGTGTCTCCCCTTCTTCTCTAAGCCTAGAGCTTAACACTGAAGTCAGCTGGTCTCCCATTGGCTGATAATCAGATTCAATTTCACTGGTGCAAAGTCCAAGGGCGGGAAAGCCACAACATAAGTCCCTATGCAACAGTGGGAGGAGTCCAGAAAATGCGGGAAAGTAACAGAGGAGATAAAAGGGAGTGACAGTGAGCAGTTAGGAGACTCAGCCAGGTGTGAGAGAGGAGAGGTTGCAGTCAGTCGAGTTGGAGGGGTGGAGGTATACGTACCAGAGCAGCCGGTGGTCTGTTCTCTGCATACAGCTCATTTGGTCTGCCATGGGGCTTTCAGCTGAACACAGTGTAATCTGCGCTCCCGTGGAGAACATAGCATGCGGTCCTTTTAATCTTCTCTCCGGCCGAACAATGGATTTAATGTGCACCTAAAAATCATTGTGCGGCCGAAAAGTAAACAATGGTAGCATTTACACTAGAGATGAGCGGGCACACTGGTCTGAGCTTGATGCTCGATCGAGTATTAGGGTACTCAAGATGCTCGCTACTCGAGTCAAGCACCACGCGGTGCACGAGTAAATTTAATTTCCCCTCCCTGCATGTTTAGCGCCATTTTTTAGCCACTAAACATGCAGGGAAGGCATTACCACTTTCTGCTGTGATGTGCCAACCCACTGAGTGGGTGAGCTGATCAGGTGACCGCCGAGTATTTAAACTGGTGCCGCCCGCGGCTCGCCTCAGACGCATGCTGGCAGAGGTTAGGGAAAGTGCTGCTGAGATAGGGAAAGTGTTAGTGTAGGGAGCGGTTAGGCAGGGATCCTGACTTCAAGAACCTAACAGTTCTTTTTAGCGCTACTCCTCATTGTGTGCATTAGCATTTTGGCTGGCTGGGACCAGTAGTGCACCAATTTTTTTGTTCAAGCATCCCAGCTGTATCCTGCCTACTGGTAGAGGTTTTATGCAGCTTACTGCCAGGGGTGTACACACAGTACAAAGGAATTTACCATTTTTAATTTACATTTTTTTCTGGCCTTCATCAGAGTCTATAAAAGCTACTATTCTCTGTGTGCGGTGAATTAGCCGTAGTTCTCATCACTACGCACTGGGTTAATTTTTATCTGGGCCTGTGCAGAGTATCTCACATCTACCATTCTTTGTGTGCGGTGAATTAGCCCCAGGGATCAGCGGTATCCATTGACTAAATTTTTTCTGTCCCTGCTCTATCCTTTATCCTACATGATGAAGAATAGGGGTAAGGGTCGAGGCCGAGGACATGGATGTGGGCATCCTGATGAGGGTGTGGGCAGAGGCCGAGGTCTTGGGTGGGGTGAAACAGTGCCTGCTGCTGAGATATTGGTAGAGCGCCACGTATCTCCACTCCCCAGCTTCATGTCACATTTTGCAGGTCCGCGTGGTAGACCATTATTAAAAGCACAGCAGTGCGATCAGCTGCTGACATGGATAGCGGATAACGCCTCCAGTACTTTATCCACCACCCAGTCTTCCACGCAGTCCACTCATGCCACCCAAGGGAATGCACCTCTGAATCCTCAGGCTGCTCCTTCTTCCTCCCAGCCTGGTCACTCCAGGAAAAGGAGAGATTATGATGAACAGGTATACACCCAAGAACTCTTCTCGGGTCCCTGCCCTGAGTCTAAAAAAACAGTTCCACAGCCACATGAGGAGTTTGTCGTGACCGATGCGGAAAATGTGGAACTTTCACAGACTAGGGGGGATGAGGCTGGGGACTTCCAATTACTGTCTCAAGAGCTACTTGTGGATGAGGATGACGAGACAGAGTTGTCTGTCAGTGAGGTTGTTGTTAGGGCAGTAAGTCTGAGGGAGGAGCAGACTGAGGATTAACAGGAAGAGCCGCTGGACGATGAGGTGACTGACCCCAGCTGGGTTGCAAAGCCAACTGAGTACAGGGCTTCAGAGGGGGAGGCAAGGGCAGCAGCAGAACAGGTTGGAAGAGGCAGTGGGGTGGCCAGGGGTTGAAGCAGGGCCAGAGCAAAGAATCCACCAACTGTTCCCCACAGCACCCCCTCACGGCAAGCCTCCGTGCAAAGGGCTAGGTGTTCGAAGGTCTGGAGGGTTTTTAGTGAGAGTGTGGATGACCGACGAACAGTGATGTGCAACCTGTGCCGCACCAAGATCAGCTGGGGAGCCACCACTACCAGCCTGACCACCAGTAGCATGCGCACGCATATGATGGCTAAGCACCAGACGAGGTGGAACGAAGGCCATTCACCCCCTGCGCGTCACACCACTGCCTCTTTCCCAGTGTCACAGATGCTCCCACCCTCCGGACACTGCAACAGTGCTTCTAGCTGCCAGTGCACCAACTGCTGTGCGACGTGCCCACGCGCTGGAATTCTACATTGCACATGTTGGCCAGGCTGTACAACAGCATAGAGCCATTGTAGAATACCAGCTGCAACATGGCCGGAGGAGTGGCAGTCAGCCTCTGCAGTTCTTAACAGAGGAATGGGCATGGATGGCAGACATCTGTCAGGTCCTTGGAAACTTTAAAGAGTCTACACAAATGGTGAGCAGCGACGCGGCCATTATCAGCGTAACCATCTTGCTGCTTTGCCTGTTGAGAAGTTTGCTGGTAAGCATAAAGGCCGGTTAGAACAGGGGATTGGGGAAGACAGTATGTCGCTTGATAGCCAAACCACCCTCACACCTGTTTTTCAACGCGTATTGCAGGAGGAGGAGGAAGTAGCATGGGTATTCTGCAGAGGGTACCCATGCTACTTCCCTCACATCTGTTCAGCATGTAACCCAGGAGAAGAGGCAGTGGTGTGTCCCACAGGCGGTGATTGTCCTTGGTTGCAGGTAGTGTGGTGCTTAGCTAAGGTGTGCCAGCGCGTGTGCCTTGCTGATTATGGTCTGTCCCAAGTAAATTGTTAAGGGGGGGGGGGGGGGGTGACCGCCCGGCTCTTGCCCACAATTTGGCTTAATAGTGGGACCTGGGAGCCTCAGATGCACCCAGCCTCAGATGCACCCATGCATGCTGCCCTGCTCTTCCCTATCCGTTCCTGTGGTGTTTCCATAACTTTCTGATGTTTTCAGGTGATTCACACAAATGCTTGAGTCGCCCATTGACTACAATGGGGTTCGTTACTCAAAATGAGCTCTCAAGCATTATGAAAAGTTCGGCTCAAATAACCAGCACCCGAGCATTTTGGTGCTCGCTCATCTCTAATTTACATGCAACGATTAGCCCTTAAAAGCCATTGTTTGAGCAAATTTTGAGCAATAATCATTGCATGTAAATGGGCCTTTAAAATGATGTGTTGCAAGTTGGAGGAAGAGTCTACAGATCTGCATAGTTGCAAGCACAAATGGCAGAGTTGAAAATGCAGTTAGCTAAGAAGAATTGTATATTGCTCTGGCAAGAGTAGAGGAAGCGGCTGCAAACCAGATCATCACTTTTCAGGAAAATGGTGAACTGGAGTCTCAGATAAGTGAACTCAAGGAAAACCTGGAATCGGAAAAAACTGCTTGCAGCAAAGCGAAAAACAAACAAGGGTCTTGGAAGATATACTGGACTTCAAAAAATCCCTGGAAGCACAAGTGGGGACCCGCTACAGGTGAGCTTGGATGGGGAAGCTGAAGTATAGGAAACCCAGATCCAGAAGCTGACTGAGCAGTAGAGCAAACTGAAAAGGTGGAAGAAACCTTGAAAAGGACAAACAGTCTTGGTAAAGTGAGTGTACTGGGCTGAGCCAGGAGGTGAAGGGGCTGCTGGAAGACAAGCATGACTCTGAATACAGAGTGACAAGCGTGACGCCTTAAGGAGAGCACCCAAAACAGTGGGAGCCAACCTATGGCACTCAGAGCCCTCTCTTTGGGAATGCATGCCATCGCCCCAAGCACAAACAGTCAGGTAAATGAATTCGCGGCCGCTGACGTCACCGCTAAGAGAGTTTACACGGGCAGCGTTCTGCCACATTTAGACGGGATGAGCTGTCAGGCAGAAGATGTCCGATGGCGCCTCCCAGTGATGTTGTGCTGTTATACAGGAGCAAATATCATCAGCATCACTGAAAGCGCTGCCGGCATGGAGGCGGAGCGGCTGGGGAGCGCGGGAACTCAAACACTTCTGAACAACGATGTCCCATGTAATGGCTTCTCGCTCAGCGCTTCACCTCCTATGTGAAGCATTGAGCAGGGAGCGTTTACACGGAATGAGAAGCCAGCGATAGCTTTTATGTTGACTGAGGGCTTAAATAGATGGCCGTGATTTTGACCTGTCACAGCCACATAACGGGACAAAACGAACCCATTGGTTTTGTTTTCACTAGCGCTATGTTTCTCGCAAGTAGTTAATACTATGTGTGAGAAAGATAGGGCAGGACCAATCTTCCTGCCTTTCTTTTCAAACTCGAGGGCATTGGTCCAAGGAAAAAAAACAACCGCACTCCGTAGTGGCGAATGTAGTGGCGCTCACGCCCACATGTCTGAGCTCTCGAAGTCAGCCCTTAAACGAAGTGCAAACTAATAGTGAGCATTTTTTCTGCATTTACACTGCACAATTATTGCTGAAATTCGAATGTTGAGTGATGATCATCCCATGTAAATGGCCATGTTGGCGCCTTGAGATGAATAAGTGAGATCTGGGCTGCAGTTTGGACACTCGGTTTCTAAACGGTTCGCCATCACTGACCGAGATGGTGTGGGAGGAGACACTTAGAGATAAGTGAGGAGACTTATAAGGCCATGCAAGCGCCTCTGGGAAATATATGCAAATAAGTAGGATGAAACAATACCTCTGCAGGGCCACCAATTGAAAGGTGCCCTTCCCAACCCACATCACAGGCCTCGCACTAGCCAAGCCAGAAACCTACTGCACACTGATGAGCGGCAAAAACCCAAAACAGCTGTATATGTATGGTTTTCTGGCTTTTGGTCAAATCCCAATCATTCTTATAAAGACTTGTACAAAGGGTTTGACATCGATTTGCAGGAATGCTGCCCTTCCATTGGTGGCGCTCAGAGGTATTGTCCCATCTTCCTTATCTGAATGAAAAGAAAACACGGTTGAGATGCAGCTTCAAGAGCTACAAGGAAAATTGCAGAAGGCGACAGCTTACAGACAAAGGAGTCTGAGAAGGCAAATAGACTGCAAGTGGAAATGGAAGCCCTGATTAACGATTATTGCAAGAAGAAATTAGTCAGAAGTTTGGCCTTTGTACCAGGCTGAAACAAATGGAGGAGGAGAGGAATGTGTTCCGTGAGCAACTAAAGAAAGATGGAGGAGCCAAGAAAATCTGATCAAAGCAGCTTTCAATACTTCAGCCTCAGGTGTCAGACATGGAAAAGAAAATGGAGAACGCTGTGTCCTTGGACTGTTGAAGAGCAGAAGAGAAAAATTCAAAAAGAATTAGAAGCTATAAATCAGCGGTACGAAGAAAAAGCAGCTGCTTCTGACTAACTAGAGAAGACTAAATTAGAAAATTACACTTTAGCAGGAATTAGAATATATCAGTGTGGGTCTTGATCTCCAATGTCAGATTGTGTCCAACCTGGAGAAGAAGTTTGATCAGTTGCGTGGTGAGGAGCAAACAGTGGCCAGATGGCCAGGTTATTGTTTTGGCATGTGCACTGTGATGTCTGTTACAACAGTGTGAATACTGCTGAACTGCTGCAATATAAGGCCAGTTTTTCTACAAAAACCTCACTGTGAATGTATTTCCTGAGGTGCTGCCACCCATCCTACTAAAGAAACATGGCGGTCCAAGACTGAGTGACCCCTAAGTTACCATACATGCCAACCGTAAAGCATCCTGAGAGCATTCATGTGTGGGGCTGCTTCTCATCCAAGGGAGCGGGCTCACTCACAGCCTAAGAACACCATGAATAAGGAACCTCCTCCAAGAGCAACGCCTCCCAACCATCCAGGGGCAATGTGGTGATAAATAAGGCACGACGGAGCGCCATGTCACAATTCAAAAGGGATAACCAAGTGGCTCGGTTAACAAAACATTGAAATGGCCAGGAAACTCCCCAGATCTCAATCCCTTTGAGAACCTGTGGTCAGTGCTCAAAAAGGATGGACAAACAAAAACCCAGAACTCCAATCACTGATGAGGAGGAACGGGTTGTCATCAGTCAGGATTTGTCCCACATGCTGATATCCAGCATGCCCGGGCGGATTGTAGAAGTCCTTGAAAAATAAGGGCCATAACTTTAAATATTGAGTCTTTGCCAAAACTTGATGCATTTGTCAACAAAAGGTTAAACAGTTATGAAATGCTTAGAACTGTAATTCAGTAACCATAGAAACATCCGACTAAGGCCCCCTGTCCACGGGCGTTGCGAAGTCCCGCGGCGATTCTCTGACAGATAGGCTGACCGCAGAGAATCGCAGCAATTCGCAGCATGCTGTAAATTGCCGTCCGCGAGCGGAGAATCCCAATGATTCTCTTCTGGTGGACACAGGGCCGGCGCTTTCTATAGCAACGCTATGGAAAGCTTCAGACGGTGTGATTCGTGGACAGGGGGCCTAAAAGATCTAAAAACACTGAAGCAGCATACTATGTGAAAAACAAAATTTGTGTCAGTCTCAAAACGCTTGGCCACGACTGTACCTATAAATATATACTAGAGGAATGGATAAAGCTCCCCAGAATCTACCATTAGGGGAAACTCACTACTTGCGAATTTCTAGAACTCTCAATGAACTTAATAGTCAGTACACTGGTATTATTGTACCTTGACGCCACCGAAAATGGTGGGTGCGCTGAAGTGTAAGGCTCTTTGACAGCCAGGTGATGCCCCCTGTTTGTGATTGGCTGCACGGCGCGCTCCCACTCCTCGGGCTCACAGGTCCTGGCAGCGAGTAATGACTGCGGTCACAGTTATCACTTGGGTCCTCGGCCTGTCAGCTGTGCCCCCTCAGCACTCAGCTCCGTTCTGCCTGCCGCCCTCAGCACTCCGCTCAGCATCGACAGGCTGCATAAAAGGTGCGCTGGAGGCAGTGACAGCAGGCCACTAGGGGATATTCCGTCCACTGCGACACCGGGGAGGGTAAGGGGACACCGTATGGGGAGATGGGAGTCCGCTGTTTAGCACAGAGACAGCCCAGCTCATAGTCAGAGCGGGGCCAGGAGCCGGGGAGCTGCAGCAGATGCACGCTGTAGCCAGGACAATTACAGCGGCCGCGGGAGGGGACATGGCAGTGGGACACTCATTTCCGCAGACTGTGCAACACTGATATCAGTGACACCCTCTCCTCAAGAAACCTGACTGCTCGGTGCCACCAGTGGGGATTGCCAGGACCTGTGAGCACGACACAGTGCAGGCAGCCCTGCAGCCAATCAGAAACAGGGGGCATCACCTGGCTGTCAAACAGCCTTACCCTTGACCACAGCCATCACTTCCGGTGGCATCAAGGTACAATAACTCCCAGTGTACCCTAGTGGTACCTTCAGACAACTAGAATTTTAAAGGGAAGCAGGGAAAGGACACTGGGTGTGCGGCGCTTATCCTTTGTAATTAGCTGGTTACCTGGTACAATCTGTCTGTAGCTTTGGCTGTCCAGGAACATGTGGGAGCCAATGCAACCAAAAGCTGAAGATAAGAATAAGCAGTTTTGTGGCCGGTAGTCTGCTCAGCGAAGGATTCTGTCCTGACCAGTGGAAGAGGCAACATTTCGTAACCTTTCTATATGTTCAGTGAGTTAGATCATGATCAAGCTTGGTAACAGCAAACATGGCGACCATTAAAGGTGTTGTCATCCAGCTCTCCCAGGCTTCTAAAAGGTAATTCTGTTTACTCATACAACACATAAGCAGCCATTAAAGTTACTAGGAAAGCTGGGTGTTGCAATAGCTACTAAATCAGCTATCACTCAGCTTTCCCAGATATTGCTCACTATACGTATCGGTGGGAGAGAAGCTATATAATCTATATAGTATGTCCAATTTTAGGGCTGAACGCGCCCAATCCTGTCATCAGCATCTTGTGAAGTTGTCCGTCTTCACTTGGCTCCTGCCCTGCTAACATGTGATTCTGGTTCTCTGGTGATTAGCTTTGCTTGTGAAAGTTGCAGGATGGTAGCGAGGCGTGCAGACAGGAGGCGCGTGCCCAAGAATGTGTCGGTTCTCACCCAAATCATCGCCAAGTATATGACCCTCAAGGGCAGAAGTGGTGATTGATCAGCTGCTTCAGTGTAGACTTCAGGTATTATGCCATTCACCTGGATGGTGTTGAGCGATGGGCACAGAGATACCAGGGCACAGGATGCCTCACAAGGTGTTGCAAAGAATAATCCCATTAGCCCTTGACCCTTGCCGGGTTTAACGACTTGGCGGGTCAGAGAGTTAGAAAATGTAGTTTGGGATTATTCCAGATTATCTCCAGCTGTTGGCGGTTGCAGTTGGACACATCAGTAAATTTCACCAGCTTGGCATCCTTACGCTGCTCCACAACGGGGAGGAGAAGCACATGAATACCCATGGGGGTAATTAAGCCATTACATTTGGATCTTGCTTGTGTCCAGGAAATGTGATGAATTAATTGAAAACACACACACCCAGCTGTCAGTGCACACTGCTGGGATTAGATTCCTATTTGAGCTATATTGTGACACAAATAAAGAGGCCTCAGGCCACTAGAGAGCTGGGTGTGTGGGAGACGTGGAACAGCCAATGGAATCTGTCCAAGAACGCCATAATCCGAATACAATCCCCGAGAGAAGATTGTGAAATATTTACTCTTCTGGAGAAAGGCGGAAAGGGAACACTCCAAAACTACCAATAAATTGGGGATAATGCAGTATATGGGAACGCCGAACATGATGTGGTGCCATAGTGGGAAGGCGCGGGCGACCTTCCAGCGTCTACGTTCTATATGGGCTACTGCCTCACTCCCATTACAAATGGAGATACGACTTCTAAGCACCACCATGACCCCAACTGCACTCCACACATCTAGAACATGGAGGGCGGCCGCACGGATCAACCAGTGACTGGATGTCCATCAACAGCTATGCCTCCGCTGCCTACTCAAGGTCACAGACCATGACCGGTTACCAATGAAGAAACAAGTCGCTCAAATACGCAGCCACTCCCTTCCAGACTCCGTTCTGCTGGACACATTCCATGCATCTCTCACACAAGACTGGGAAGAATCGCTTCCATCCACATTTCATGGGATGACGCCCAACTGCTGTCCTTCATCGTCACCTATGGCATCGTTTGTCACCCGATGTGCTGAAAGTAAGTCTATGGTGGGTTCCTTCCCGTGTCCCGACTGAGGCCGTTAAATGCCCCCAAGTAGACAGACGTTGCCAGCTTTCTACATAAATGATGTGGCGTGGGATGAGTGACCGTATCTTCGTCGTCCTTCTGGAGGCTGCAGTGGTTTTGCGGTCAGTATCTCTGGTGATCTCAGATGAAGGCGTGCTGATAGACATTATACAGGGGGGGTATGTGGATTGTTCCTGAAGGTCCATGGTGTTTTACTGGTTAACACTTAAAGGGGTTGTCCATCTATTAGCTGGCTGAAGCCTGTATATTGGCAGTATTCAAGCATGCCGTTTGAGCTCCTCCTAGCCTTGGCTTACAGCTGGAGGAAGCGGGATTGGGGCTGAATAGGTGAAAATAGTCCTGACTGGAATACATTAAAGGACAACAATATTACAAATGGTAGACGGTAGACGGTAGATGGGGCAGCTACAGATTTTGCATAGAGGCCAAGTAACACCTTTGCAGTAGGGCTCCATTACAGGAGTAAGCTCCTCCCAGCAGGAGGTCTAATGGAGATTTAATTTAAATATTTTTAATGGGATCTTCTGTCAACTTTCATATTTCAAGCACCTTAACCCCTTAGTGACCGGCCCGTAGTGTTTTTACGTCCTGCCCAAGTGGGCTTTATTCCCTGAGGATGTAAAAACATGTGTCCTGCAGGGATTAAAGCCACGTGGACTCAGGACGTGACAGCTCCATGCTGTCGGTGCCTGCAGGTAGCCAACAGCATGGAGCTGTCATCCTGGGCTGCGGGCAGTCCCCCCCCCCCCCCCCGGCAATGTGATCGTCGCTATCCAGTGGAAAGCGACGATCACATTAAAGTGCAAAAAAGTTTAAAAAAGTTAAAGATTCAGCTGCCCTGATGGATCGAATCCATGGGGGCAGCTAAAATTACTCACCCACGTCCTCCACATTGTCTCCCGTTGATCTGGTCCTCCCGGACCCACCGCCGCTCTTCTGCGCATGTGCGCCAGACGGATGACGTCATGTGCATGCGCCGAAGCCCAGGAGCCCCGGCAAATTTAAAATCTCCTGGCTCTCAGCTCCTGAAGGTAGCCAGGAACCAGGAGATGTCACCAATGGATAGGGGATCACAAAAAAGTTTCAAAAAGTGCAAGTTTCACCTCCCCTCCCGGTGTTCCGGGACCTGAAGTCCCCTTCTGCGCACGTCAATCATCGGGCGCATGCACAGAGGGGCTTAGGCCCCGGGAAATTTCATAATCCCTCTGCTCCTGGCTACCATGTGTAGAGGGATGTCACCGGGGATGTGATCACTGATGTCCAATGGATAACAGCGATCATTTAAAGTAAAAAAAAGTTTTAAAAAGTTGACATTTCATCTTCCTTCACGGATCATATCCATGAGGGAGGATGAAATGACGTACCTAAGGCCCACAGATTTATCTGCGGACCTTACCACAGCTTCTGTGTCACGCCCGTCGCCAAAATGGCGGACGCATGCGCAAAAGCTGTGGATTGCCAGGGTAATTTAAATTCTCCCTGGTCCTGGCTACAAAACTGAGCCAAGATTTCATGGGGGGCCGCGGTGAGCGCTTCCTGGTCACGTGTTTGCCGTTATCCAATGGATAATGGTGATCACGTAAAAGTTAAAAAAAAAATTGAAGTTTCATCTCCCCTCACTGATGCGATCGCTGAGAGGAGATGAAACTTTTTACCGGAGGCCTCCGTATTTGAATCCCGACACGATCTTCCTCCATGAACCTTCCCGGATTCTGCACATGCGATTGCCGGCAAAACACCGGACACATTCGCAGGAGGCCAGGAGCCTGGGGAACTTAAAATCTCCTTGTTACCAGCGACCAACGGTGACCGAGAGCCCGGAGCAGTGACCTTACTGAGCGGTCGCCGGTCACGTGATAAAAAGGTAGCGATCTAACAGGTTGGTCTCACATGACCGGATAGGAATTACGGATTCCGCATGCGTCTGATCCGCGGTAATACGCAGGTCAATCGCATTGGATTACACAATTCGGCTCACATTAGCGGGTTGGAATTGTGTAATCGACTCGCAGAAAACAGAACGCAGCAGGTTCTATTTTACCGCGGCTATCCGCAGCGTAGAGCCCATTGTGCTCCGTGGTCCCGGATATACCCGCTGCTCATACGCAACTACATTGTATACGGGCTGCGGGTACCGGGTCATCGCTAAGCGACGGTGCGAGAAATACAAACAAAAAAAGCTGTACAGCGCATGACCGCCTGTGTGAGGACGCAGTGATGCGCCGTACATTACGCGGCCGTACGCAGGGTCACAGCCGGGCTCACAGCTGGGATCCGCTGCGGGCCTCCGCAAGCGGATTCCACCTACGGCTGTGTGAGCCCGGCGTTATTCAGACCGCTACCTGTGATACGTATTTTATAAGAAGCCCCGGGAACGTTCGCCTTCCTGCAGCTCCAGGAGCAGCTTGTTGAGCGCCTTCTGTGTGAGACCGCCGCACCTCATCAAGCTTACACAGACTCACAGAGCGCCACTTTACACCCCATCCCTGCCGCTGGGGTCAGGAAATACCCCCAAAAAGCATGAGAGGAGGGGGGATACCCGCATTATTGCCCCATGTGCCCATCCCAGCCAGCCCCCGTAATTACCCCTGTCTGCGGACCACACAGTTCACTTTATTACGTTTATCTAAGATTTGGGGAACACTGAAATGGGCGCAGAGGGGGGGTTGGGGGGTGGGGGATTATTTTTAGGGAGTCTATTCTTATTTCATGGGTATATTCTGAACCCGGGACAAACGAGGGTATCCATTTTGGGGTGAACGTCTTCATTCCTGTGTACACTGTACAAAAAAGCAGTTTTTAAATTGACAAAATTGCCAAAAAAATGAAAATCGTAATTTTTTGCTTCTGCTTTGCTTAGATTCATTCAAATACTGTGGGGTCAAAATCCCCAGTGCACCCCTAGATGAATTCGTTAAGGGGTCTAGTTTTCAAAATGGGGTCATTTGAGGGGGTTCTTTATAGTTTTGGCCGCTCAATGGCTCTATAAGTGGGCAATGGGGCCTGGAATTTATTCCGTTGTACCCTGAAATCCAACGGGTGCTCCTTCCATTATAGGCCTAGCCATGTGTCCTGTAAGTAGATTAGGGCCACAAGGGGTATGTTGGTGAATACGACACAAACGGGGGGATCCATTTTGGGGTGAAAGTCTTCATTTATATGTGTGCTGTACAAAAAAAACTGTTTTTAAAATGACACAATTGCCAAAAAAATGAAAATCGTAATTTTTTCCTTTTGCTTTGCTTAGATTCATTCAAATACTGTGGGGTCAAAATACGCAGAACACCCCTAGATGAATTTGTTAAGGGGTCTAGTTTTCAAAATGGGGTCTTTTGTTGGGGTTCTCTATGGTTTTGGCCGCTCAAGAACTCTACAAGTGTGCTATGGGGCATAAAAGGCCTTCAAGCAAAATTTCTGTTCTGAAAGCCACCGACTACTCCTTACATTTTGGGCCCCGTTGTGCATCCAGACATAAGATTAGGGCCACAATGGGGATGTCTCTGAACACGGGAGAAACAGGGGGATGTATTTTGGGGTGAGCGTCTTCATTCATATGTACGCTGTCCAAAAAAACTGTTTTTAAAATGACACAATTGCCCAAAAAATGAAAATCTTAATTTTTTCCTTCTGCTTTGCTTGAATTCATTCAAAAACTGTGAAGTCAAAATACGCAGTACACTGCTAGAGAAATTCGGTAAGGGGTCTAGTTTTCAAAATGGGGTCATGTGTGGGGGGAATTTACAAGTGTGCTATGGGGCCTAAAACGCCTTCAAGCAAAATGTCTGATCTGAAAGCCACCGGCTGCGCCTTTCATTTTGGACCCCGTTGTGCATCCAGACAGAAGATTAGGGCCACAATGGGTATATTTCTGAACACAGGGCAAATAGGGGTATTTTGGGGTGTAAATCCTCATTTTCATGTAAACTATAGGAAAAAATTAGGCCTTTAGAATGACATATTTGCAAAAATATGAAATTTAACTTTTTCTCCTCTAAATTGAATTAATTCCTGAAAAAAACTGTGGGGTCAAAATACTGATGACCCCCTCAATGAATACACTAAGCGGTGTAGTTCTTAAAATAGGGTCATTTGTGGGGGATCTATAATTCTGACACCTATGAGCCTTTGTAATCTTGGCTTGGTGCCGGAAAACAAAGTGTTCCTCAAAATGCTGAAAAGTAATATTAAATTTGTACGTCCTCTAAATGGTTAAAAAAAACGGTTTTCAAAACGTGCTTCCAGAATAAAATAAACAGATGGAAATATATATCTTAGCAGAGATTTGTACAGTGTGTTTGCACATATTTGAGATATTACAATTGAAAATGTGCAAAAATGATAATTTTCTCAAAATGTTCCCAATTTTGGCGCTTTTAATAAATATACACAAATTCTATCGGTTTGTTTTCACCACCTAAATGAAGTACAACATGTGGCGAAAAACACTGTCAGAATCACTTGGATATGCAGAACCTTTACAGAGTTATGATATGTTAAGTGACACATGGCAGATTTCCAAAATTTGGCTCCGTCACTAAGGGGTTAATGCAACTTTTACTTAGTTGGAAATTAAATGCTGAAATAGAGGCCCACTTTTGGCTTTTAATTAAAAATATCCCAGATTACACACGAACTATCTGAGATGTATGTAAGTATGGCAGAATCCCCATGATGGGTAACTACAAAGCTCAGCAGCTTTCCTTTAGTATTCCTGATTGGGCGATGACTGGCGAACCGGTAAAACTATTGGAAATACAGTGAGACTCCAATCTAACCGAATATCAACTATTACCAGCATGTTCCTCCTGAACGGGATTGGGCTGCAATACCAGGCACAACCTATTGCACAAAAGTGGCGCTATTTCTGTTTAGAAAAATGGCTATGTTTTTGTATTTTTATTCTTGGACGAGCGCCTTACTTTTGGGTTCACAAGAATTCTCAAATAATCGTAACTGCGGTATCTGGAATACTGAGTGACCAAACACCCCGATATAACGATGTGATTCCAACCTGGCATTGCTGATAATATTCACAGTTTTCGTTTTCTGGTCTTATCTCAGATGTTTTGCTCCATCTGGTTGGGCATCTTTAAGACTCTACTGTCTAGTGCCACCTATTGGTCACTGATATACAGGGTAGCGATCTCTAGATGGATAAGCGTCTTCCTCCTTAGAAGAAATATTTTGCTTAGACTTCCCAGTGTTTATCTTGTTCCATTCCCATCAGATTCGCACCCCACGGCTTTTATTTTGTTCCATTCCCATCAGATTCGCACCCACGGCTTTTATTTTGCTCCGTTTCTCATTAGATTCGCACCCCACGGCTTTTATTTTGCTCCATTCCCATCAGATTCGCACCCACGGCTTTTATTTTGTTCCATTCCCATCAGATTCGCACCCACGGCTTTTATTTTGCTCCGTTCCTCATCAGATTCGCACCCCACGGCTTTTATTTTGTTCCATTCCCATCAGATTCGCACCCACGGCTTTTATTTTGCTCCGTTCCTCATCAGATTCGCACCCACGGCTTTTATTTTGCTCCGTTTCTCATCAGATTCGCACCCACGGCTTTTATTTTGCTCCGTTTCTCATCAGATTCGCACCCCACGGCTTTTATTTTGTTCCATTCCCATCAGATTCGCACCCACGGCTTTTATTTTGCTCCGTTTCTCATCAGATTCGCACCCGCGGCTTTTATTTTGCTCCGTTTCTCATTAGATTCGCACCCACGGCTTTTATTTTGCTCCGTTTCTCATTAGATTCGCACCCACGGCTTTTATTTTGTTCCATTCCCATCAGATTCGCACCCACGGCTTTTATTTTGCTCCGTTCCTCATCAGATTCGCACCCCACGGCTTTTATTTTGCTCAGTTTCCCATCAGATTCGCACCCACGGCTTTTATTTTGCTCCGTTTCCCATCAGATTCGCACCCGCGGCTTTTATTTTGCTCCGTTCCTCATCAGATTCGCACCCCACGGCTTTTATTTTGCTCCGTTTCTCATCAGATTCGCACCCACGGCTTTTATTTTGCTCCGTTTCTCATCAGATTCGCACCCGCGGCTTTTATTTTGCTCCGTTTCCCATCAGATTCGCACCCCACGGCTTTTATTTTGCTCCATTCCCATCAGATTCGCACCCACGGCTTTTATTTTGCTCCGTTCCTCATCAGATTCGCACCCCACGGCTTTTATTTTGCTCCGTTCCTCATCAGATTCGCACCCCACGGCTTTTATTTTACTCCATTCCCATCAGATTCGCACCCACGGCTTTTATTTTGCTCCGTTTCCCATCAGATTCGCACCCCACGGCTTTTATTTTACTCCATTCCCATCAGATTCGCACCCACGGCTTTTATTTTGTTCCATTCCTCATCAGATTCGCACCCCGCGGCTTTTATTTTGCTCCGTTTCCCATCAGATTCGCACCCACGGCTTTTATTTTGCTCCGTTTCTCATCAGATTCGCACCCGCGGCTTTTATTTTGCTCCGTTTCCCATCAGATTCGCACCCACGGCTTTTATTTTGCTCCGTTTCTCATCAGATTCGCACCCACGGCTTTTATTTTGCTCCGTTTCCTCATCAGATTCGCACCCACGGCTTTTATTTTGCTCCGTTTCCCATCAGATTCGCACCCACGGCTTTTATTTTGCTCCGTTTCCCATCAGATTCGCACCCCGCGGCTTTTATTTTGCTCCGTTTCCCATCAGATTCGCACCCCACGGCTTTTATTTTACTCCGTTCCTCATCAGATTCGCACCCACGGCTTTTATTTTGCTCCGTTTCTCATCAGATTCGCACCCCACGGCTTTTATTTTGCCCGTTTCTCATCAGATTCGCACCCACGGCTTTTATTTTGCTCCGTTTCTCATCAGATTCGCACCCCACGGCTTTTATTTTGCCCGTTTCTCATCAGATTCGCACCCACGGCTTTTATTTTGCTCCGTTTCCCATCAGATTCGCACCCACGGCTTTTATTTTGCTCCGTTTCCCATCAGATTCGCACCCCACGGCTTTTATTTTGCCCGTTTCTCATCAGATTCGCACCCACGGCTTTTATTTTGCTCCGTTTCCCATCAGATTCGCACCCACGGCTTTTATTTTACTCCATTCCCATCAGATTCGCACCCACGGCTTTTATTTTGCTCCGTTTCCCATCAGATTCGCACCCACGGCTTTTATTTTGCTCCGTTCCTCATCAGATTCGCACCCCACGGCTTTTATTTTGCTCCGTTTCTCATCAGATTCGCACCCGCGGCTTTTATTTTGCTCCGTTTCCCATCAGATTCGCACCCCACGGCTTTTATTTTGCCCGTTTCTCATCAGATTCGCACCCACGGCTTTTATTTTGCTCCGTTTCCCATCAGATTCGCACCCACGGCTTTTATTTTGCTCCGTTTCCCATCAGATTCGCACCCACGGCTTTTATTTTGCTCCGTTCCTCATCAGATTCGCACCCCACGGCTTTTATTTTGCTCCGTTTCTCATTAGATTCGCACCCCACGGCTTTTATTTTGCTCCATTTCCCATCAGATTCGCACCCACGGCTTTTATTTTGCTCCATTTCTCATCAGATTCGCACCCGCGGCTTTTATTTTGCTCCGTTTCCCATCAGATTCGCACCCACGGCTTTTATTTTGCTCCGTTTCCCATCAGATTCGCACCCCACGGCTTTTATTTTGCTCCGTTTCTCATCAGATTCGCACCCGCGGCTTTTATTTTGCTCCATTCCCATCAGATTCGCACCCGCGGCTTTTATTTTGCTCCGTTTCCCATCAGATTCGCACCCGCGGCTTTTATTTTGCTCCGTTTCTCATCAGATTCGCACCCACGGCTTTTATTTTGCTCCGTTTCTCATCAGATTCGCACCCACGGCTTTTATTTTGCTCCGTTTCTCATCAGATTCGCACCCACGGCTTTTATTTGCCTCATTTTTTTTTTTTTTAAATAGAATTTTATTTTCAATGTTTTTACTTTAATTTTCTATTTTTTGATTTCCTAATTTTAAATGTTTTCGATGTTTCCCTTTTTTTCACGTGCTTTATTTCCTTCGTCCTTCTGCCAGCGAGGCTCTGGATGATATTACACTCCGGCGCTGTAATGGAGACTGAAGGGTTTGTAAATATAATCCAATAACCTGTTTACTGAAATGAAAAGAATGTTTTACGTTTGGATTCTTGGAAAGTCGTTGGGTTGGCCCAGTGAGAATATTGCAGAAGCCTCGGTGTGACATGTAGATTGTGGCTCTGGATGGACGTCCTCCTGACTTTCAGGCTCGGGGTTTGTGTTGTTGGTGCCAAGAGCCGTTCCTGGCAGCGCCGCCTCGCTGCTCCCTCCACACCTCACTGCTAATGGGCGCCGCTCATCAACTGTTTAGATATGGGAACATGATTGCTCCGTGGCTCCGCTTCTCTTCCAGCCAAGAAGGAAATGAATGTTTGAATTTGTGAAGATTTATGTTAACAAAGAAACCTAAAGGGATCCAGAAGGTCCCAAATTCAAAAAAAAAATCTAAACATTTCTAAAAAGACCAAAATAAATCGTAAATGTCGGAGTAGTTTGTGGATTGACGGGACTTTTACAACAGTCACAGATTTGAACGATGATTTTTTTCCTCCCGTTTTTGTATAAACGTTCTCTTTAACCTCATCGCTTCCAAGGTGAACGCGATCCCGGGTGAGAACACGGATGTAGCCATATTGGATATTGCCTACTTCTCTCTGGACTTCATCCAAGAGGAGGATCCCTCTGACAAGCCCAGTGAGTCCTTGCATTTCCTGGCCAGATTCGGATCAAACCCACGAAACCAACTTCTTTCCAAAAATATTCCTCTTCACTGAGTTTGGTGACATTCTGATACTTGATGCTTCAACTCCTCAACATTTTCCCTACTTGATATCAGTGAATGGAGAGATTCTTATTTTTGGTCCTGGCTGATGGGTTTGCTGTTCTCTACAGTGATACATTGCAACAGTCAGCCTGGTTTCTAGCTGTATTACAGGAAGCCCGCCACCAGCATGTTATCATGTAAGCCGAGGCGTAACTTGAAGCTCCCGGGCCCAAATGCAAAATCTGTAACAGGGCCCCCAACTATAATGCTTTATTCATACTACTAGGCTCCCTATATGGAGAAGATGGGCCTTATGGGCCCCCTAAGGGTCCTGGGCCCGGGTGCAACCACATCCCCTATAGTCACGCCCCTGCATGTAAGTGTATCCTAATATGAATTGAAGCATGAACATACCTCTCTTTTTCTGACAGGGGTGTCTTGATCCCCAAATTGTTGCTTTTTGGTGGTGCATGCTCTCCAGGAAACAGTCCGATGGGCATTCCACTCCTCAGACCGCTCTTCCTTCTCTTCATTCCAGCCAAACTCCATCACTTGCCGGATGAGTGACCTCTCCAGTTCTGAGCTGGGGATATTGAGTGTTCCACAGACGGTGAGTGGACCACACACCTCAGACTAGGCACACGTGTGGGATGTCACTAAGGTCACTCCCAAGTGCAGGGCACATCACTACATACGCACCTAAATACCAGATGAGCAATAGGTAATAGAGGCCCTCTTAGTTAGGTAATAGTGCCTCATTTGTGCCCCCTTTAGATGATGGTGCACCCTTTTTGCCACTATAAGGTAATAATACTCTATTTTGTGCCCCTATTAAGTAATAGTGCCTCCTTTGTGCCCCATTAGGTCAAAGTCCCCCTTTTGTGCCCCCAATAGGCAGTAGTGCCCCATTGGTCAAGCCAGTTACTGGGATTCCGGAACACTGAATACAACTTGGGACATACCCGTCCTTGTGTCTGTGTGACCAGTACACAGTACCCTAAAAGCTGGATGTCCTTAGATTTGCAGTCTGCTCTGGTTCAGATATGGGTGACATTCAATCTGCAAAACACCATAAATTATACATAGTCCATGATACCTGTCTGCCTGCAGTCAACACTAGGGGGCGCTTAGCTGCTTATTTCATATGCATTGATTTCGGTAATAACTCTGCATACAGTGAGCTACCTCTGGTGTTGGCTTCAAGCAGACACAATGCTATCATCTAACATTATGTCTAAGCAGGGGATTTAGAGCTCCGTATCGGGAACACCAAGCTATCCAGAGGGATATACTAAGACATGTAGACTTCTGGACCCAACTAGAATGTTCTTCAAGCGCCCGGCACAGGACTCGCTGGTACTGGAGTTCAGATGTGTTGACAATCATTTCCAGCTGATGGTGATTAAAATTGGACACTTCACTAGATTTTACTAGTCCAGCATCTCTACATTTCTCCATGGTGGGTCAATAAATGATACTTACTGTATGACGTGGGATGTTAAAGAGCTCCCCCGCCTTTTATAAGGCATTTATGTAATTATGAACACACTAAACGTTCTCATTGCTTATGTGGGTTCTATCTTGTGGTCTTTGATTACCGACCGTGACTTCTGATGGTTGGACTAGTAATTACCTTGGACACTATTCTGGTTGCCTACAGCCACCACTAGAGGGAGCTCACTGTATATGGTGCATACACTGAATATACTAATATTAAAGGGGTTCTACCAAGATTACAAGTTACCTCCTATCCTTTAATCAGTATACAGTAAGATCCTGCGCTCCTCCTGATTGTGGCCGCAGACAGCTAAAGTTTTATTAGCCAACGCCATTAAGATGTTCAGTTTACCATTCAAGAGCTGTAGGTTAAGTTGAACAAAGAAACGATCCCTGGCCGTGCCAAACATGGGTCCACTGCTTGGTATTGGGCGCATTCATCTTCTCGGAGAGGGAAGTTTTGGCTGTGCTGACCATGTATGATGCTAGTTCCTCCCCTGGATCCGCGGTGGTTTTTTTTACCATTACTCAATAGTCCCACCTTGTGAAAGTAGAGCAATGCACGCGGACCTGATGATGGTCATCATCCATTGGTCCCAACATCTCCACCCCACACTATCCTTCACCTCCCAAATTGCAGGCAGGTCTGAACTTGTTTCCAGGAGACTTTTCCCATTTGCATCCAAAGGAATATAATCAACTGCAGCGTAGGAAACGAGAGCGATTGGTCAGTGCTGCGACGGCGCCAAGTGGGGTTTACATCGTGCTGGATGCTGAGCTGGCATCTAAATCCAAGTGCCAAGGACCAACCCGAGTCATTGGAGTCATACTGGATCAGAAGAAGTAAGAATGCCTTCAGAAATAGAAGTGACTGAACAAAGCCGAAATGTCACTTACATCAGTGTTTAATATGACGCCCTCGGCCTCTAAAACGGCATCAATTCTTCTAGATACACCTGCAGATTTGTAGGATTATAGTCAGGTATAGGATTACCCTATTATACCAAGGGGGTGGTAATGATCATCTACAGTCATGTAGGAGCCACGTGTGTTCCTCTCATGGCGGCTTCCAGCAGGATAATGCTCAGCCGCACACACAAGGGGGCCACAGGAGCCCCCACAACATTGTCACACTGCCGTGGCCGCCCGGTCACCAGATTTATCACCACTAGAACATGTATGGGACCGTCTGGGACGCCAACTTCACCCGCCTACAAGTTTGAACGATCTAGAAGCTCAGTAACAGCAAATATGAAGTGATATGCTGCAAGATACTATACAGAATCTGTATGCCTCCATGCCTGCCTGTATCACATCTTGTATCTAAGCTAGAGGCAGCCCAACAGGGTATTACGTCCTCCATGCCTACTTGTATCCCATCTTGTATCTAAGCTAGAGGCAGCCCAACAGGGTACTAGAGCCTCCATGCCTGCCTGTATCACATCTTGTATCTAAGCTAGAGGCAGCCCAACAGGGTATTACGTCCTCCATGCCTACTTGTATCCCATCTTGTATCCAGAGGTGGTACAACAGGGTACGAGATCCTCTACACCTTCCAGTATCACATCCTGTGCCTAAGCTAAAGGCGGGACAACAGGGTTCTAGAGCCTCCAGGCCCCACATATCACATCTTGTATCCAAGCTAGAGGCGGTACAACAGGGTACTAGAGCCTCCATGCCTGCCTGTATCACATCTTGTATCCAAGCTAGAGACAGTACAACAGGGTACTAGAGCCTCCATGCATGCCTGTATCACATCTTGTATCCAAGCTAGAGGCGGTACAACAGGGTACTAGAGCCCCCATGCTCTGATATTTTAATCACTTTCTTGTATCACCGTTACCATCACACAGTTCCTTCTGTTTCTTTGTTGCAGTGGGTGTATTATTGGTGCGAACGTCCTGCTAGAGATGCTGACTGATGCAGCTCCCAGGCACGGGATGCTGCAGGGTAATGGCTCACTACCCATGCGTACGGCTGGAGTTGGGAGGGTGCAGTGTGTGGACCTGTCATGGTGGCACTTACCAACTTCTGGTCCCGGAGGGAGTTACCGCAGCAGAGGATAGGGTCATTAGTCCTCAGGATGAGGGGGGTAGTAGTTGTCAGTTCGTGACGCCACCGTTCCCACACCGGCATTCATACATGGTGGATTAACAAACACTGGACGGGTGTATGGTACCTCGGGTCCTCAGGAACGGTAGAGGCCCAGTAAAACGTTACTTAGTTTAACTTTGCATGCAGGTAAGTACAGGTAGGTTCACGGCAGCAGTTACAGACAGGAGCTCAGAGGGTGGGAGGAAACAGGAACAATACGGCCCTACAGTCCACATTATCGATATGGCTGGTGTAAATGGGCCTTAAAGGAGGGAGATTTTGAGCTTCACACCTCCAAGAAACCTTCAATGACGACTTCAATCCAGACAGCTGCATGTACCCAGATGGCGATCACCTACTGCAGAGGGGAAGTCACATGGTCGCTCGCCTGAAGACTAAATAAGGGAAGATATAAGATAAGAGAAAAAGATAACTAAACTCCAGACCCCAGGGGCCACACCTGCAGCCTGGTTCTCTCCCTTTAGTCTTCCTATTGGCCGTGCGGGCATTGCAACGTATTCACCGTAGCCATCCTGGGTACTGATGTACCTTGACGCCACCAGAAGTGATTGGTGGAGACAGGGGACAGTGTGTTGACAGCCAGTTCACACCCCTCGGTACTGATTGGCTGCAGGATCTTTGCACTGTAGCTGAAGGCCTGCCATGGAGCTGCGCTGAGGAGTTGGGTGCAGAGGTGCTGGGAGTGTTCATTCGTGCTCCGCTGGTGTCTGGGAGCCACCCCGCCGCTCTGCTTCGCTGATGTCGTGCGCTCCTCAGGTAGTGTAATTCATTACTTCCCACCCGCTCTCCTGCACTCACAGTCAAGGGGCCGACACAAGGATGGCTGACACAGGGAGGTTGCAGGCCAGCGGGCAGGCGCCGCTCTCACTGTCATGTGCAGGCGGCTCACTACCCCCCACCGCTGTCCTGCAGTAAGAGTCAAGGGGCCGACACAGGGAGCTTGGAGGCCAGCAGGGAGACCCTGACTGCTACAAGACGCTGCTGTCAGTGTCCTGAGCTGGTGGCCACACTCCATGATGCTCCACCCTGCGCTATGTTCTCATGGCGCCTGTGTGTGTGTAAGCGGGAAGGGGGTGTCGGGGCACCGGGTGGACCGACCAGAGAGGTGGCTACCACTATGGAGCACACAGCTGGCAGCTCCTCATATAATAAAATCTTCTTATCTTACCATTATCACCATTTTTTGGAGTTATTGCTCCTTGAGCCCTTTTTTTTCACTCCCACTGCATAAGATAAGAGACATATATGTGCCTCTGGCAGAGGTTTGTCTGTCATACTAATCATATGTCCATGTCGTTACTGCAGAGGAATTAAAGGGGGTGTCTATTTTGTCCCAAGAGGATTCCATTAAACAGATCTTGAGACCCCTAGGGACATAGGGGATTAGGGCATCTCAGAGGGGGTTAGGGCATCTTAGAGGGGGTTAGGGCATCTCAGAGGGGATTAGGGCATCTTAGAGGGGGTTAGGGCATCTCAGAGGGGGTTAGGGCATCTTAGAGGGGATTAGGGCATCTTAGAGGGGGTTAGGGCATCTCAGAGGGGGTTAGGGCATCTTAGAGGGGGTTAGGGCATCTCAGAGGGGGTTAGGGCATCTTAGAGGGGGTTAGGGCATCTTAGAGGGGGTTAGGGCATCTCAGAGGGGGTTAGGGCATCTTAGAGGGGGTTAGGGCATCTCAGAGGGGGTTAGGGCATCTTAGAGGGGGTTAGGGCATCTCAGAGGGGGTTAGGGCATCTTAGAGGGGGTTAGGGCATCTTAGAGGGGGTTAGGGCATCTTAGAGGGGTACTCCTGATCTGATAGGGTCTATCTGGTGACAGAGCTTCACTAACCCCCAGATGTTTGGCAGAGAAGGAACCTCACTTTCTTCACAGAGCCAGCAGCACATGTTAGGATTGTAAGTCTTCGCAATACATTCTCCATGCAGATATGTGACCCCCGCCTGGAGTCATTTGGCGCTCCTTTGTTTCTTATAGCAAGAACATTTCATTCCTTAAGGAATAGACGGCCTAATCCAACCACATGTGCTCATTGCTGCGTCCAAAACACATTTACTGCTGGAGTTACTTGGTGGGGAAGAGGCCACCTGAAGAGGGAAGCAGTGGAGGAGCAGAGCAGAAAGTTCCTGGTAGATACAAGATAACGAGTCGTCCTTTTATAGCAACTACTTCTGTGACTGGTAAAGCCAAGAGGTAACCAAGAGGGACATCACCATGTTGGGCATCAGGGCAATGTCACCTTGGCCAGTGGTCATTACTTTCAGTCCTATCTGTGTCCTTAACATATGGATACAATTAAAAACTAGCAGGGAAGACACCGCGAACACTAGGTACAGTTGTGCTTGAAAGTTTGTGAACCCTTCATCTACTTTTAGGACTTTTGTGAAGATCTGATGCAGTTTTAGGTGAATGCTAGAAGTCTGACCAGTAAGGCTGATGAATTAGAAGCAATAAAGTCTGAGGACAACTATAACATAGTGGGAATAACAGAGACCTGGTTGGATGAAAGCTGTGCTGGGCAGTCAACCTACAGGGTTACAGTCTGTTCAGGAGGGAGCATATACTGGAAAGGAGGAGAGGTTTGTCTTTATGTAACACCCTGCTTATAGCCCACATTACAAGAAGGTCTGTGGGAGGGAGATGAACATGAAGGAAAAACACTAATAACATCCTCATAGGGGTTTTCTTTAGACACCAAATATAATAAATGTTACTAAAAATCTATTTGTTGTGTAACGGTGTGGAGAGTATACAGAGAACGGTGTGATTGAGGAAAGCATCCAGCGGAAGGGGATCCTGCGGACGGAAACAACTCACTGAAAGGGGTCGGAGGAGGATGTCAGGAATCGTTCTGACCAACAGGAGCTGCACAGTCATGAGCAGATGAGTACTGGTGGTGGCGCTCCGACTAAGATGTCCGAACACACAACTCGCCGTTCCTTCACATGGATGGGCTATAACAGCAGAGGACCAAGGCAAAAGAGCACAAATATTGTATCACTGAGCACCAGAAAAGCATAACCTGGTCCTATTTCTGTGGCTCTGTGCTGTTGGAAGGTCAGAATTTGGCACAAGCAGCATGAATCCATGACCCATTTCTGTCAGCCGGTCATAGCATGTCAGCACCGCCATCTAATCTGCAGTAACTAAAAGAAGCTTCCTGTCCGCAGGGGCCGGTACTCCTGCAGAAGGATTTCAGCACCTGGGAAATCTATCCCATGACAAACTGCTACGGTTCTTGAAGGCCAAAGGAGTCCAACATGCTACTACTGTAGATGGTGGTGTTTAATAAAGGGGTCACTCAGTGAAAGCCCATAAGTCATCCTGTGTGACATTACAGCTTCTGCAGGACTTGTCACTCAGCTTTCAGTATGTAAATATGCACCGTAAGGCAAAAATCTGGCCTGCTTGGTGTATATGTCAGTATTTACTGTGGATCTGACATTGTATTCATGCACCAGGAAGATCAGAATGAGTAACTCTATAGTGCTAGAGTATAATGGCAGCTCCTTGATATAATCCAGAGACCTCCGTTTCCCGGTGTAGAACCGCTCTTCTCCTTCACCCAACCTGTCGCTGCTCTTCTTCTGAGTTACTCACGGACTGCCTAGTCACTGTTGTAAATATGAGCTCCAGCAATGTGGAGGAAACCAACTCTGATTGCGGCTTCAGTGGCTCATTCACTCTCAGAGGCTGGGAACTCATAAAAAAATGTAAAAGTGAAGAAAACGATGAGTGAACATATACAAAGACCAAAATATAACATGTAATAGATTGCTCTAGAGCACCACCTAGTGGGGGAAATAAAAAGAGGCCGTGGAGTAATGCAGAAAATATTAGTACACTGAATACAAAATACAGTCACAGTTTTCAATTGATCACCTACAAGTTTGGAAATGCTGCTACTGCATAAGTAATGTATGAATAGGGAGTGCAGCTCTGGAGTATAATACAGGATGTAACTCAGGATCAGTACAGGCTAAGTAATGTATGTACACAGTGACTCCACCACCAGCAGAATAGTGAGTGCAGCTCTGGGGTATAATACAGGATGTAACTCAGGAGCAGTACAGGATAAGTAATGTATGTACACAGTGACTCCACCAGCAGAATAGTGAGTGCAGCTCTGGGGTATAATACAGGATGTAACTCAGGATCAGTACAGGATAAGTAATGTATGTACACAGTGACTCCTCCAGCAGAATAGTGAGTGCAGCTCTGCAGTATAATACAGGATGTAACTCAGGATCAGTACAGGATAAGTAATGTATGTACACAGTGACTCCACCAGCAGAATAGTGAGTGCAGCTCTGGAGTATAATACAGGATGTAACTCAGGATCAGTACAGGCTAAGTAATGTATGTACACAATGACTCCACCAGCAGAATAGTGAGTGCAGCTCTGGGGTATAATACAGGATGTAACTCAGGATCAGTACAGGATAAGTAATGTATGTACACAGTGACTACACCAGCAGAATAGTGAGTGCAGCTCTGCAGTATAATACAGGATGTAACTCAGGATCAGTACAGGATAAGTAATGTATGTACACAGTGACTCCTCCAGCAGAATAGTGAGTGCAGCTCTGCAGTATAATACAGGATGTAACTCAGGATCAGTACAGGATAAGTAATGTATGTACACAGTGACTCCACCAGCAGAATAGTGAGTGCAGCTCTGGAGTATAATACAGGATGTAACTCAGGATCAGTACAGGATAAGTAATGTATGTACACAGTGACTCCACCAGCAGAATAGTGAGTGCAGCTCTGGGGTATAATACAGGATGTAACTCAGGATCAGTACAGGATAAGTAATGTATGTACACAGTGACTCCACCAGCAGAATAGTGAGTGCAGCTCTGGGGTATAATACAGGATGTAACTCAGGGTCAGTACAGGATAAGTAATGTATGTACACAGTGACTCCACCAGCAGAATAGTGAGTGCAGCTCTGGGGTATAATACAGGATGTAACTCAGGGTCAGTACAGGATAAGTAATGTATGTACACAGTGACTCCACCAGCAGAATAGTGAGTGCGGCTCTGAAGTATAATACAGGATGTAACTCAGGAGCAGTACGAGATAAGTAATGTATGTACACAGTGACTCCACCAGCAGAATAGTGAGTGCAGCTCTGGAGTATAATACAGGATGTAACTCAGGAGCAGTACAGGATAAGTAATGTATGTACACAGTGACCCCACCAGCAGAATAGTGAGTGCAGCTCTGGGGTATAATACAGGATGTAACTCAGGAGCAGTACAGGATAAGTAATGTATGTACACAGTGACTCCACCAGCAGAATAGTGAGTGCAGCTCTGGGGTATAATACAGGATGTAACTCAGGGTCAGTACAGGATAAGTAATGTATGTACACAGTGACTCCACCAGCAGAATAGTGAGTGCGGCTCTGAAGTATAATACAGGATGTAACTCAGGAGCAGTACGAGATAAGTAATGTATGTACACAGTGACTCCACCAGCAGAATAGTGAGTGCAGCTCTGCAGTATAATACAGGATGTAACTCAGGAGCAGTACAGGATAAGTAATGTATGTACACAGTGACCCCACCAGCAGAATAGTGAGTGCAGCTCTGGGGTATAATACAGGATGTAACTCAGGAGCAGTACAGGATAAGTAATGTATGTACACAGTGACTCCACCAGCAGAATAGTGAGTGCAGCTCTGGGGTATAATACAGGATGTAACTCAGGGTCAGTACAGGATAAGTAATGTATGTACACAGTGACTCCACCAGCAGAATAGTGAGTGCGGCTCTGAAGTATAATACAGGATGTAACTCAGGAGCAGTACGAGATAAGTAATGTATGTACACAGTGACTCCACCAGCAGAATAGTGAGTGCAGCTCTGCAGTATAATACAGGATGTAACTCAGGAGAAGTACAGGATAAGTAATGTATGTACACAGTGACCCCACCAGCAGAATAGTGAGTGCAGCTCTGGGGTATAATACAGGATGTAACTCAGGAGCAGTACAGGATAAGTAATGTATGTACACAGTGACTCCACCAGCAGAATAGTGAGTGCAGCTCCGGGGTATAATACAGGATGTAACTCAGGAGCAGTACAGGATAAGTAATGTATGTACATAGTGACTCCACCAGCAGAATAGTGAGTGCAGCTCTGGGGTATAATACAGGATGTAACTCAGGAGCAGTACAGGATAAGTAATGTATGTACACAGTGACTCCACCAGCAGAATAGTGAGTGCAGCTCTGGGGTATAATACAGGATGTAACTCAGGATCAGTACAGGATAAGTAATGTATGTACACAGTGACTCCACCAGCAGAATAGTGAGTGCAGCTCCGGAGTATAATACAGGATGTAACTCAGGGTGAGTACATGATAAGTAATGTATGTACACAGTGACTCCACCAGCAGAATAGTGAGTGCAGCTCTGGAGAAGGGTGTGTGCTGGTGAGCTCTGCTGAGATCCAGAGGGTGTGGTCGCCTAAGGCACAGCTCCAGAGTTTTGGCCCAGCAAGGCGTGCAGTTTCTGGGGCTTCCAGGAGCAATGGAGCCCCTGACCTCCTCTCTCCGGCTTCGGTCGGGGGGAGGGAGGGCTGAATCCCAGGAGGGGAAGAAAGCCAGTCGGGGCAGCAGCAATGTCACCCCGACACCCCGGGTGGATACGGAGTCCAGGAGGACCAGAAGCCAGGCTAAAGAAAAGCAGGTCAGTGCCAAAAGGGAGCCTGTGAGTTGGGGCGAATGCCAAAAGGGAGAGTCTGTGGAGGAGCTGGCATCCCGCATTGCCACCCACATGCGGGACTATGAAGAGGCCGGGAGGGAGCTTGTAAAACAGCGTAGAGAGCTCCAGGCTGCCCGCTGTGACATGGAGCGAGCCCCCCGTGGCAAGAAAGTGCCAATAAGCCAGAAAATTAAAGCTTGTGAAGAAGCAATAGAAATGTACGAGGAGGAAAGGGAGAGAATCCTGAGGACCAGCGGTCCCTTCCGTGAAAAGTTGCTTAATGACAGGCGGTTCTCCCAGATGGCAGCCAGGAGCCCTGGCAGCAGGAAAACTGGGGGGAAATACCAGCACAGCAGCTCGGAGGAATCAGAAGCTTTGGGGGGGCAGGCGGCATGTTCTGCTGAGCAGCAGTCCTCGCTGCAACCGGGAACGGGCACCAGCATCCCGGCGGAGCAGGTTTGCCTGCCCTCATCATCAGATGGCAGTGATCCAGATGGCAGTGACTATGAGAGCAGCAGCAGCGGACAAGGGGCGCTGTTGCTGCAGCAGATCATGCTGCAGGAGTCCCCTGCAAGAATGCAGGCAATGCACTTCGGTGATGAACTACCACCAGAAACAGCAGCGGGGGGAAAAAAGACCAAGAAAAAGAAGAATCAAGCTTACATCCAGGAGAGGTTCGTTTACGTAACCAAGCAGCCTGGCCTGGCTGCAAAGTCAGGCCAGGGAGCTAGCCCTGGGCTCCTAGACCCGGCCTCTGTTGTGAGTCTGGTGCAGGGGACCAGGGAAGAGAGGGTTAATGCGACCCAAAACTCCAAGCCCGCTTGTGCCAGTAGTGGGACTGGAGGAGTTAAGGAGGCAGAAAAGGTTAAAATGAAGGGTCGTGGCCAGACCGGAGGCGCTGGCGCTGTTGGTCGCAACCCAGTGGGAGGGGGAGGCGATTCGGCGCCAGGTACCATCAAAAAAGATGACGGCTTGGCTGTCCCCCCTGTGTCCCTGAAGTGTCTGTCGGGCGCTGAGGGGAAGCAGTGGGTGGTGGTCGGGTCGGTCAATCCTCCCACCCATCCCGGATGTCCCGCTGCAGATCCCAGTGTCGCTGGTGTGGGCGGAGCTTCAGCAACAAAAAATCCATCTAAATTACGCACAGCGGACACGGGTTTGCAGCCTCAGTCGGCTGGTGAGGTCGGGGACTTGCCCTCTGGCAAAAAGCTAAGTAAGCAGAAGACAGGTCCTGGTCAGGAGAAGGGTGTAAAGAGTGTGAATGTGAGTACCCCTGTTGCTGCTGTTGTTTCTATACCCCCAAATGTCCCCAAACCCCCAGGTTTACCGCCTGCTGAACAAGCAGGTACAGTTTCAGTAGATGGTCGGGGGGTGGGACAGGATCCAGTTGGCCCTCCAGCGGCGACAACATCTGGCAGAAGTTATGCCAGTGTCGCCGCTGGGGGGAGGGGAGAGGCGTCCTCCTTGTCTTTGGGCTCCGGGGACGGTGTCTTACAGCGGCGTCTCCTGGAGGCTTTGAGGAGAGGGGAGAGCTCAATGACTGTAGGAGGTAGAGTTGTGGACTTGTCTCTTTGGGTAGAGAGACATGGACTTGGAGCCTTCCGAGAGCAAAGGGGGGAGACCGTATGGTCCCTGCCGACAATCGGGCAGGACGTTGGCCGTAGGAACGTGGCTCGTCTTCAGTGGAGAGGCAGTGATGCATGCCCATCGAGGGGCAAAGTGGTTGAGCTTCTGCTGAGGATGAGTTTTAGGGCGCAGGACATCTATGCCCTTATCCACCCCTACGGCTCGTCTGAGTTCGACATCAGCTTTGCTCGCCCAGAGGGCCTCGAGCTCTTCTGGGGGAACTATGAGCTGATGAAGGACGAGCCCGGCTGGCGTGGTTTTACTGCGCAAGTGGTAACCCGCCAGACTGGAGTGAAGAGAGTGACCGTTTTGACCCGTAATGAGTCACTCTCTTGTTATGACATCATGACTTGGCTCAGTCGCTACGGTGAGGTAGTGGATATGCCGCAAAAAAACAGAGATGAGCACGGCATCTGGTCCGGAGCCTGGACATTCATGGTAAAACTAAAGCGTTCAGGGAACTCGGTGGCCCACATACCATCTGCGGCTTTCCTCGGTAGGGATCGCATTCTGGCCTTCTACCAGGGGCAACCGAAGCTCTGTCACAAGTGCGGCGACCCCACACATTTGAGTGCCGCCTGTAATGTCATCAAGTGCGCTCTGTGTGGCGAGGTAGGTCATCTTGCGGCATCTTGTGCGGAGATTAGGTGTCACCTGTGTGGTGACCTCGGTCACCCATTCAGCCGCTGTCCACGCTCTTTCGCCAATGCGGTCATGGCCCCAACGGAGGAGAGCCATGAGGTTGCCTCTGCAGGGGAAGGGACCAGCAGAGGCGGAGGAGTCCAGGAGCCTGTGAAGAACAAACATGTTGGGGCTGCTGCACTAAGGCGCCAAGAGAAACGCAGAAAGAGCAGAGAACTGGTGGAGACCCAGGTGGCAGGTGGGTCAATGCTGGCACCTGTTCTGGATGCGACTCGTGTGGCTGAGGCTCCAGGGGAGGGCGAGTTGGATGAGGAGGTCAGAAGGATCCAGAGGGAGGAGGCTGCCAATTCTTCAGATTCCTCCCACTATGAAAGTGTGGATGAGGATGGCAAGGAGTGGCGACAGAAAAAGCGAAAGCAGGGCACCAGGGAAAAAAAGAAAACCATGCGGGAAAAAAGAACTTCCCCTATACTGGCCCAGGTGCAGGAAGGTAAACCAAACTCGCCTCTTGTTGAGCTCTCCAACAGGTTCCAAGCTCTCTCCTCTTCAGAGGAGGAGGTGGAGGGTGAGGATCCTGGGGCAAGTGTGCGGCCTACAGGGGGCGCCGAGTCTTCTTCTTGTGAGCGTACAGTAACCTCCAAGGGGAGGGCTGGCCCGGGGCCCGGTGACAAGGACGACGAGGTTGAGGAGCCCCTTGCCATGGACCTTTCGGTGTCAAAAAAACGTGGCAAGGGGTCTTCCTCAGACCCTGAAGTGAAAAGGGGTGGGAAGAAGAAAGCCATTTAACTCAATCATCAAAGATGGCGGCACCCACTCCGTTGACTCTGGCATCAATTAACGTTGCCAGCATTAAGTCAGATATGGCGAGATTTGCGGCCTTTGATTTTCTCGGCCGTGTTGAAGCCGACATTTTGTTTTTGCAAGAGACCAGGCTGCCAAATTTAGCAGCCATACATAAAGCAAAGAGGGAGTGGAGGTCAGGCCCTTCCTACTGGTCTCTTGCGGCCGAGCCATATAGCGGAGTGGCGGTACTTTTTACCGCAGCGGTTGAATGCCGACGGGTTATTGAGTTAGAAATAGGGAGGTGCCTGATCCTGGATGTTCTCATGAAGGGACAAGAGCTTCGGCTAATCAACATCTACGGTCCCCAAACCAAGCGGGACCGCAAAGATCTCTTTATGAGGATCAAGCCGTACCTTTTTACCAGTCGGCAGGTGATCTTTGGGGGTGACTTTAACGCAGTCACGAGGACCCGTGACAGGGGAGGCTCCCTAGGCAAGCTGACTTATGATAGCGTCGCGCTTAATAGCATAGCTAGCGAAGCTCGCCTGGTGGATGTCCACATCCGGCACACCCCAGGCCACGCGGGTTTCACCTATTATAGAGGCGAGTGCAGGTCTAGAATAGATAGGTTTTATTTGAAGGAGGAAGCCATCTCTTCACCAGTGTCCGTTGTTGAGGTGGAATTCTCCGACCACTGTCTGATTTTGTTTTCCCTGAATGTTGCAGAGACCCCCCGGATGGGTAGAGGCTTATGGAGGCTGAATTCATCACTCCTGGAGGAAGCGGAGATAAGACAGTCCTTTGAGGATTTTCTGCAGAGCCAGGTACCATTACTGGATCTTTGTAGCAGTAAGTCAGAGTGGTGGGAGATGTTCAAGATCAGGGCTGCGAGGTTCTTCCGCCAGCTCTCTAGCCTCAGGAGCCTGAGTAAGTACCGTCTTTATCAGGGCCTGAGGAGGAAACTCGAGCATCTCGTCTCGACTGGAGGTAGCCGCGAGGAGATCTCCAGAGTGAAGTCTTTGCTCAAAGGGTGTCAGTATAATAGGCACGCATCTTTGGTTTTTGAGAGGGACTTCGGGAAGTACCACTCGCCCGACCCTTACAGAAACTGCAAGATGTCAGTGAATCGTAAAGTTGTCACTGGACTGATCGACGGTACGGGATCTCTGAACAGGTCCAGATCAGGGATTCTGGAAGTCATCAGATCCTTCTACTCGCACCTTTTGAGAAAGAGGGATCTAGACCGAGATGTGATGTCGGCTTTCCTGGCTGAAGCTGTTCCTGAGCCAGGGGATGACATCTCCCTTAATGTTTTGACAGAGGAGATCAACATAGAGGAAGTTAAACTGGCGATTGATGGGCTTGCGCTCAAAAAATCGCCAGGACCGGATGGCTTAACATCCGAGTATTATAAAACCTTTAAGGACCTCTTGAGTCCCCTCTTGACTGAGGTTTTTAATGAGTGTCTTTCCTCGGACACTCTCCCAAAGTCAATGAGGAGGTCGGCTTTGATCCTTCTGTCAAAGGGTAAAGACTCGAGCCGTATTGAGAACTGGCGTCCCATAGCGCTTCTCAATACGGACAGGAAGGTTCTGGCAAAAGTGCTGTTTAATCGGCTGGTCAAGTTTGCGCCCCGGCTCCTCTCGGGCGCCCAGCATTGCTCTGTTCCAGGCCGTAGCACCTTTAGTGCTGTTCTAGGTGTCAGGGAGGCAGTGGAGCAGGGTAGGGCTGGTCACTGGGAGGGGTACCTGCTGTCCTTGGATCAGGCCAAAGCGTTTGATCGGGTTAATCACGAGTACCTCTGGTCTGTTCTTCTGAGATATGGCCTGCCAGTGGGGTTTGTCAATTGGCTCAGGACATTGTACGCGGGGGCTGAGACTTTCCCGCTAGTGAACGGTTGGGTCGGTCACCCATTTGAGGTTGGGTCTGGCGTCCGTCAGGGTTGTCCTCTGAGCCCCTTGCTGTACGTGTTTGCCATTGATCCCTTCCTTAGGAGGATTGATGGTGGGCCTATGGCGGGGGTCGGGATGGATCGGACGGTGCCGGAAGCCACCCTCAGGGTGGCAGCGTACGCCGATGACGTCACCGTCTTTGTGTCCTCGAGGGGGGAGGCAGAGTACGTGATGTCAGAGGTGGATCGCTACTCGGAAGCATCCGGGTCCGGCATCAATTGGGATAAGTGCGAAAGTCTCTGGTTAGGAAGGGGAGATCCTACATTTGGTCTCCCGGACACCCTTCCAGTGCCCCAGGACTCGGCTAAAGTTCTCGGCATCAAATTTGGCCGGGGAGATTACCCCATGCAAAATTGGGTGGTCAGGCTCGATGGTGCCACTCAGAAGGTGGCCCAGTGGAAGGGTTGGTCTTTGACCCTTCGGGAAAGGGTTAACCTGATCAAAACATACCTGCTCCCTTTATTCATCTACCTGGGCAGCGTATGCATTTTGCCAGAACCTCTCTGGACCCGGGTCTACAACCTGTTCTTCCTAATGTTGTGGGGGAACAGGTTGAACCTAATTAGGAGAGATGTCACGTACCGCACGAGGAGATTAGGGGGGTTATCTATGGTCAACCCCGTGGTGTTTCTCGTAAACACCTTTGTTAAGATCAATATAGGCAACCTCTGGCAAGAGAGGGCTCCTCCGTGGGTATTCTCCTGTTGGGGATGGCTTCGGCCTTTCTTCCAGGAATGGGAGACTGGAGGGCGAGTGAAGGATCTTCGCACGCCGCACGGGCATCTTCCGGCTTACGCTACCGTGGTTCTGAAGATGATACGTCGGTGGGGTCTGGGGATGTGGGAGATCAGAACTCTGTCGAGGAAACTCCTCGATAAGAGGGTTCTGTTGACCCATTTCCAGAAGCCCCTGGCGCTCAAGGACTGCCCAAGTCGGGACCTGGAGGGAGGGTTACGTTTATTGAATTCTGACAGGATCCCCTTGAAGTTTTGGGACTTGACTTGGCGCTGTTTCCACGGGAGACTGTATGTAAGGGGCAACTTGAAGAGCAGGCCGCTGGTGGATAGGGGTTGTCCCCGCCAGGAGTGCAGCGATGTGCTGGAAAGCATGGAGCATTTCCTGCTTCAGTGTCCCTTTAATACAGAGGTGTACAATCGGGTGGGAGCCTCCATTGGTTGGCCCAGGTTGGCACGCCTCTCGTATGCGGAATGGGTCTATGGGGCATTCGGGGACCTTGGTGGCAGGGACCGGTGCACTTCATTCTTAGTCAGCCTAGTGGTCAGGTTTCACATTTGGAATGCACGGTGTTTAGTCTCGACGGAAGAGAAAATCCTCCCCGTGGATGAGGTGAATAGGAACATCCTGGGTGACCTGGTGAAGGTGCGCTCTTTGGATTATGAGAGGTTGGGCACGACTAAGGCCTCTCTCCTATGGAGAGGGTTTGTATTTCGTTAGGGACAGCCTTCTTATTGTTAGGGTCTTTGTAGGGACAGAATAGGGAGAGGTAGGGACAGTTTCTCTGAGGGTAAGTTTTAGGGAAGGAGTAGGGACATTGTAGGGACAGATTAACTATAGGGATAGTTTTTTCTCTACCTGGTCGGTGCCCGGCTTATCATATCCTGTCCTTGTGGAGGGCTGAGTGTGCCACTAGTAGAGTTTTTGTTTTCGGTCAAAGATGAAGTATGTACGGCTGCAGGTAACTGAACCTTAGGCTTTCGGGTATTAATATGTAGTGTTGGTTTGTAGGTATGTAATATAAGATATGTTTTGTTTTGTATATAGGGTTAGGGGTTATAGATAGGTTGGGTGGGGGCTTATTGGGGGGGGGGGATTTATGCCTCAGCCGTAGCTTGACACGTCCCGGACAATGAACATTGGGCACGGACTGTTGGTGCGGGCGTGGCCCTCAGGCTGCGGCGGGCAAGGCGTGTAATGCGGTGCAGCTTGGCCCGTCCTGGACAGAAACATTGGGCACGGACTTGGGATGCAGGCGTGGCCCCCAGGCTGCACTGTATGGGTGGAGTGCTGGGTGTGTGGTGGCGGGGAATTAGCTAAGGATAGTTGGGATAATTGAATTAATTTTAGTTTTGTGTGCATTTATATATTTAAAAAAAAAAAAAAAAATTAAAAAAAAATTATAAAAAAAAAAAAAAAAAAATTATACAGAATGATGGTTTAAGTTAAAAAAAAAAAAAAAAAAAAAAAAAAAGCAGTTATATTGATAAGATTTATTATGTGTTTTTCCCCCTCATTTATGTGCTGTTTATTTTGGTTTGTTCTTAGCTTATTATAATTTGGACCGAAGCAGGTCTGGATTAGGTCAGACTGGATCCCTTGAGTTAGGTTGTTAAATATAGCTTTATTTTGTCTGCTCCCCCAAACCCTTAGTTTAGTATCCCGTTTTTTCATGTTTTTTCAGTTGCAGATTCTATAGGTTGTGATGGTTTGGATGGTGTGTAGTGTGTGTGCGGTATTTTTAGCCTGACCAGAAGGACCGTTTAGTTATAATTTAAGGACAAGTTTCGTTGACCGAGAGCCGGACTTTTGTATTTAGTATTAACAATTTGTATTTGGTCATTGTCTCTGTGAGCCGTGAGGCCGGTCTGTTTTGTTGCTGTTATGTTTTTTAATTTTATAATAAAAAAGATCTACAGGATGTAACTCAGCATCAGTACAGGATAAGTAATGTATGTACACAGTGACTCCACCAGCAGAATAGTGAGTGCAGCTCTGCAGTATAATACAGGATGTAACTCAGGATCAGTACAGGATAAGTAATGTATGTACACAGTGACTCCACCAGCAGAATAGTGAGTGCAGCTCTGGGGTATAATACAGGATGTAACTCAGGAGCAGTACAGGATAAGTAATGTATGTACACAGTGACTCCACCAGCAGAATAGTGAGTGCAGCTCTGCAGTATAATACAGGATGTAACTCAGGAGCAGTACAGGATAAGTAATGTATGTACACAGTGACTCCACCAGCAGAATAGTGAGTGCATCTCTGGAGTAAGGCTGTGTGTTGGAGAGCTCTGCTGGTTCCAGGGTGTGGTCTGTTTCTTGGGTGGAGACCTTGCTGAGAGCCCAGGAACAAGTGCACGTTTCTGGGCTACATTTGCCATGGAGTGCCGTGCTTCCCCCCCTCGGCTTCGGTCGGGAGGGGGGAGGAATGAACCCCAGGAGGGGAGAGGATCCAGTCGGGGTGCAAGCAGTGTCACCCAGACTCCCCGAGAGGACATGGAGCACAGGAAGACCAGAAGCCAAACCAAAGGCAAGGTGAGTGCTGCAAAAGCACCTGCAAGTGTCAGCTGGGGAGAGCGCAAGAGGGGTGAGGCTGTGACTGCCATGGCGTCTCGGGTAGCCACCAATATAAAAGACTTTAAGGAGGTTGGTAGGCAGCTGCAGAAACACCGCAGGGAACTGCAGACTGCCCTCAGCGACCTAGATAAAGCCCCACGGGGAAGAAAAAAGATTACAGCAGCAGAAAGAGTTAAATCCTGCAAGGAGGCTGTGGACTTTTTCAAGGAGGAGAGATACAGGATACTCCAAGCCAGTGGCCCGTTTAAAGAAAAGCTCTTAAACGACGAGCGATTCTCCGGAATGGCGCACGCAAGCAGCGATAGCAGCTCAGACGAATCAGAGGACGCGCAGGATGGGATGCCACTATGCTCTGGGGAGCAGCCGTCCCTACAGCAGAGGGGAACTGCAGGGAGCAGCATTCCTGCTGAGCAGGTTAGCCTGCCCCCCACATCGGAGGAGTCCAGCGCTGAGGACGCGGACGACGACAGCGACAGCAGCAGCGGTGAGGGGGCCCTCATCATGCAGCAAATCATGCTGCAGGAGTCCCCCGAAAGAATGCACAATATGTATTTTGGTGACGACATGCCTGAAGGAACATCTGTGGGCAAAAAGAAAAGAGGAAAAAAGATGAAGACCACCGTGCAAGAGAGGTTTGTGTATGTCACCAAGCACTCCGGTCCGGCTGCAAAGTCAGATCGGGGTGCTAGCCCTGGTATACCCCTAGTCCCGGGCTCTGCAGTGGGTCCGGTGCAGGGGACTGGGGAAGAGAGGGTTAATGCGGCCCAAAACTCCATTTCTGCTTGTGCCAGTAGTGGGAATGGAGGCGATAAGGAGGCAGAGAAGGTCCGTGGGAAAGATGGAATGAGGGGTCGCGGCCAATCCGGAGGTGCTGGTGCTGATGGTTGCCCTCCAGTGGGAGGGGGGGGCAGTCCGGCATCAGGTTCCACCAGTGGCGGCTTGGCTGTCCCTCCTGTGTCCCTAAAACGCCTGTCAGGTGTAGAGGGGGCGCAGTGGGTGGTGGCCAAGTCAGCCGATCCTCCCACCCATCATGATGGTAACGTCATAACAAATAAGCAGGTAAAAAGAACTGCAAGTCCCAGAATGGCCGGGAAAATGGACAGAGCTAGAGCTGCAGGAACAGCTCCTACAGAGCATAATGTTGGACTTAAGGCTAACTCTTTCAGTGCTGGTCTCCAGCCTCATCCAGCTGGAAAGTGTAACATTAAGAAAAAAGGTGAAGCAGGTCCTGGTCCAACAAAAGGAAAATGTATGAATGATGTGAATGGGACAACCGTTAGTGCTACCGCTGCCCCTGCTCCCGCTTCCGCTCCCGCAGAGGCTTCGGGAGCTCAGGATGCCCCCAATCCCCTGGGAGGTATGACATCGGCTGTACAGGAGGGTGGGGCTTCGGGTAGTAGTCAGGGGATGGGCCAGGATCCAGTCACCCCTCCAGCGGCGACAACAGCTGGTAGAAGTTATGCCAGTGTCGCCGCTGGAGGGAGGGGGGATGCGTCCTCCTCGTCTTTGGGCTCTGGGGACGGCGTTTTGCAACAGCGCCTCCTGGAGGCCTTGAGGAGGGGGGAGAGCTCGATGAATGTAGGGGGCAGAGTTGTGGATTTGTCTCTCTGGGTGGAGAGACATGGTCTGGGTGCCTTCCGAGAACAAAGGGGGGAGACCGTCTGGTCCCTGCCGACAACCGGGCAGGACATTGGCCGTAGGAATGTGGCTCGTCTTCAGTGGAGAGGCAATGATGCATGCCCATCCAGGAGTAAGGTGGTGGAGCTTCTGCTGAAGATGGGTTTCAGGGCAAATGACATCTATGCCCTGATCCATCCTTACGGCACGTCTGAGTTTGACATCAGCTTTGCTCGCCCGGAGGGCCTGGAGCTCTTCTGGGGGAATTATGAGCTGATGAAGGACGAGCCCGGCTGGCGCGGTTTCGCTGCACAAGTGGTAACCCGCCAGACTGGAGTCAAGAGAGTGACCGTTTTGACTCGTAACGAGTCCCTCTCTTGTTATGATATCATGACTTGGATAAGTCGGTACGGAGAGGTGGTGGATATGCCCAATAAGAACCGGGACGAACACGGCATCTGGTCCGGAGCCTGGACGTTTATGGTGAAACTTAAGCGTTCAGGGAATTCGGTGGCCCACATACCATCCGCGGCCTTCCTTGGCAGGGATCGTATCTTGGCCTTCTACCAGGGGCAGCCGAAGCTCTGTCACAAGTGCGGCGACCCCACACATTTGAGTGCAGCCTGTAATGTCATCAAGTGCGCTCTGTGTGGCGAGGTAGGTCATCTTGCGGCATCTTGTACAGAGATTAGGTGTCACCTGTGTGGTGACCTCGGTCACCCTTTCAGTCGCTGTCCGCGCTCTTTCGCCAATGCAGTCAGGGCCCCAGCGGAGGAGAGCCATGAGGTTGCTTCTGCAGGGGAGGGGACCAGCAGAGGCGATGGAGCCCAGGAGCCAAGGAGGAACAAACATGCTGGGGCAGCCAAGCTAAGGCGCCAAGAGAAGCGCGGAAGGGGAAGGGAGCTGGTGGAAACCCAGGTGGCAGGTGGGTCAATGCTGGCCCCTGCTCCAGACGCAAATCATGTGGCTGAGGCTCCAGGGGACAGGGAGCTGAATGAGGAGGTCAGGAGGATCCAAAGGGAAGAGGACGCCACTTATTCAGATTCTTCCCACTATGAAAGTGTGGGTGAGGGCAAGGATGAGTGGCAAAAGAAAAAGCGCAAGCAGGGCTCCAAGAAAATGAAAAAAAGGGAAGGGAAATCTTCCCGTGCAACGGGCCAGGTGCAGGAAGGCAATCCAAACTCTCCTCTTGTTGGGCTCTCCAACAGGTACCAAGCTCTCTCGTCCTCGGAGGAGGCAGAGGTGTCCAGGACAAGCGTGGGGCCTACAGGGGGTGCTGAGCCTTCCTCTTGTGGGGGTTTGGTGACCTCCAGGGGGAGGGCTGGCCCAGAGCCCAGTGGCAAGGAGGACGAGGTTGAGGAGCCCCTTGCCATGGACCTTTCAGTGTCCAAGAAACGTGGCAAGGGGTCATCCTCAGACCCTGATGAGAAGGGGGGTGGGAAGAAGAAAGCCATCTAACTCGATCACCAATGATGGCGGCACCACCTCCGTTGACACTGGCATCCATTAATGTTGCCAGCATTAAATCTGATATGGCTAGATTTGCGGCCTTTGATTTTCTCGGCCGCGTTGAAGCCGACATTTTGTTTTTGCAAGAGACCAGGCTGCCAAATTTGGCAGCTGTGCATAAGGCAAGGAGGGAATGGAGGTCTGGTCCATCTTACTGGTCTCTTGCGGCCGAGCCATATAGCGGAGTGGCGGTACTTTTTACCGCAGCGGTTGAATGCCGACGGGTTATCGAGTTAGAAATAGGGAGGTGCCTGATCCTGGATGTTCTCATGAAGGGACAAGAGCTTCGGCTAATCAACATCTACGGTCCCCAAACCAAGCGGGACCGCAAGGATCTCTTTATGAGGATCAAGCCGTACCTTTTTACCAGTCGGCAGGTGATCTTTGGGGGTGACTTTAACGCAGTCACGAGGACCCGTGACAGGGGAGGCTCCCTAGGCAAGCTGACTTATGATAGCGTCGCGCTTAATAGCATAGCTAGCGAAGCTCGCCTGGTGGATGTCCACATCCGGCACACCCCAGGCCACGCGGGTTTCACCTATTATAGAGGCGAGTGCAGGTCTAGAATAGACAGGTTTTATTTGAAGGAGGAAGCCATCTCTTCACCAGTATCTGTTGTTGAGGTGGAATTCTCTGACCACTGTCTGATTTTGTTTTCCCTGAATGTTGCAGAGACCCCCCGGATGGGTAGAGGCTTATGGAGGCTGAATTCATCACTCCTGGAGGAAGCAGAGATAAGACAGTCCTTTGAGGATTTTCTGCAGAGCCAGGTACCATTACTGGATCTTTGTAGCAGTAAGTCAGAGTGGTGGGAGATGCTCAAGATCAGGGCGGCGAGGTTCTTCCGCCAGCTCTCTAGCCTCAGGAGCCTGAGTAAGTACCGTCTTTATCAGGGCCTGAGGAGGAAACTCGAACATCTCGTCTCGACTGGAGGTAGCCGCGAGGAGATCTCCAGAGTGAAGTCTTTGCTCAAAGGGTGCCAGTATAATAGGCACGCATCTTTGGTTTTTGAGAGGGACTTCGGGAAGTACCACTCACCTGACCCTTACAGAAACTGCAAGATGTCAGTGAATCGTAAAGTTGTCACGGGACTGATCGACGGTACGGGATCTCTGAACAGGTCCAGATCAGGGATTCTGGAAGTCATCAGATCCTTCTACTCGCACCTTTTGAGAAAGAGGGATCTAGATCGAGATGTGATGTCGGCTTTCCTGGCTGAAGCTGTTCCTGAGCCAGGGGATGACATCTCCCTTAATGTTTTGACAGAGGAGATCAACATAGAGGAAGTTAAACTGGCGATTGATGGGCTTGCGCTCAAAAAATCGCCAGGACCGGATGGCTTAACATCTGAGTATTATAAGACCTTTAAGGACCTCTTGAGTCCCCTCTTGACTGAGGTTTTCAATGAGTGTCTTTCCTCGGACGCTCTCCCAAAGTCAATGAGGAGGTCGGCTTTGATCCTTCTGTCAAAGGGTAAAGACTCGAGCCGTATTGAGAACTGGCGTCCCATAGCGCTTCTCAATACGGACAGGAAGGTTCTGGCAAAAGTGCTGTTTAATCGGCTGGTCAAGTTTGCACCCCGGCTCCTCTCGGGCGCCCAGCATTGCTCTGTTCCAGGCCGTAGCACCTTTAGTGCTGTTCTAGGTGTCCGGGAGGCAGTGGAGCAGGGTAGGGCTGGTCACTGGGAGGGGTACCTGCTGTCCTTGGATCAGGCCAAAGCGTTTGATCGGGTTAATCACGAGTACCTCTGGTCTGTTCTTCTGAGATATGGCCTGCCAGTGGGGTTTGTCAATTGGCTCAAGACATTGTACGTAGGGGCTGAGACTTTCCCGCTAGTGAACGGTTGGGTCGGCCACCCATTTGAGGTTGGGTCTGGCGTCCGTCAGGGTTGTCCTCTGAGCCCCTTGCTGTACGTGTTTGCCATTGATCCTTTCCTTAGGATGATTGATGGTGGGCCTATGGCGGGGGTCGGGATGGATCGGACGGTGCCGGAGGCCGCCCTCAGGGTGGCAGCGTACGCTGATGACGTCACCGTCTTTGTGTCCTCGAGGGGGGAGGCAGAGTACGTGATGGCAGAGGTGGATCGCTACTCGGAAGCATCCGGGTCCGGCATCAACTGGGATAAGTGCGAAAGTCTCTGGTTAGGAAGGGGAGATCCTACATTTAGTCTCCCGGACACCCTTCCAGTGCCCCAGGACTCGGCTAAAGTTCTCGGCATCAAATTTGGCCGGGGAGATTACCCCATGCAAAATTGGGTGGTCAGGCTCGATGGTGCCACTCAGAAGGTGGCCCAGTGGAAGGGTTGGTCTTTGACCCTTCGGGAAAGGGTTAACCTGATCAAAACATACCTGCTCCCTTTATTCATCTACCTGGGCAGCGTATGCATTTTGCCAGAACCTCTCTGGACCCGGGTCTACAACCTGTTCTTCCTAATGTTGTGGGGGAACAGGTTGAACCTAATTAGGAGAGATGTCACGTACCGCACGAGGAGACTAGGGGGGTTATCTATGGTCAACCCCGTGGTGTTTCTCGTAAACACCTTTGTTAAGATCAATATAGGCAACCTCTGGCAAGAGAGGGCTCCTCCGTGGGTATTCTCCTGTTGGGGATGGCTTCGGCCTTTCTTCCAGGAATGGGAGACAGGAGGGCGAGTGAAGGATCTTCGCACGCCGCACGGGCATCTTCCGGCTTACGCTACCGTGGTTCTGAAGATGATACGTCGGTGGGGTCTGGGGATGTGGGAGATCAGAACTCTGTCGAGGAAACTCCTCGATAAGAGGGTTCTGTTGACCCATTTCCAGAAGCCCCTGGCGCTCAAGGACTGCCCAAGTCGGGACCTGGAGGGAGGGTTACGTTTATTGAATTCTGACAGGATCCCCTTGAAGTTTTGGGACTTGACTTGGCGCTGTTTCCACGGGAGACTGTATGTAAGGGGCAACTTGAAGAGCAGGCCACTGGTGGATAGGGGTTGCCCCCGCCAGGAGTGCAGCAACGTACTGGAAAGCATGGAGCATTTCCTGCTTCAGTGTCCCTTTAATACAGAGGTGTACAAACGGGTGGGAGCCTCCATTGGTTGGCCCAGGTTGGCACGCCTCTCGTATGCGGAATGGGTCTATGGGGCATTCGGGGACCTTGGTGGCAGGGACCGGTGCACTTTATTCTTAGTCAGCCTAGTGGTCAGGTTTCACATTTGGAACGCACGGTGTCTAGTTTCGACGGAAGAGAAAATCCTCCCCGTGGATGAGGTGAATAGAAACATCCTTGGTGACCTGGTGAAGGTGCGCTCTCTGGATTATGAGAGGCTGGGCACGACTAAGGCCTCTCTCCTATGGAGAGGGTTTGTATTTCGTTAGGGACAGTCTTCTTATTGTTAGGGTCTTCGTAGGGACAGAATAGGGAGAGGTAGGGACAGTTTCTCTGAGGGTAAGTTTTAGGGAAGGAGTAGGGACATTGTAGGGACAGATTAACTATAGGGATAGTTTTTCTCTATTTGGTCGGTGCCCAGCTTATCATATCCAGTCCTGGTGGAGGGCTGTGTGTGACACTAGTAGAGTTTTTGTTTTCGGTCAAAGATCAGGTATGTACGGCTGCAGGTAACTGAACCTTAGGCTTTCGGGTATTAATATGTAGTGTTGGTTTGTAGTTGTGTAGTATAAGAGATGTTATATGTTTTGTTTTGTATATTGGGTTAGGGGTTATAGATAGGTTGGGTGGGGGCTTATTGGGGGGAGGGGGGGGGGGGGGATTTATGCCTCAGCCGTAGCTTGACACGTCCCGGACAATGAACACTGGGCACGGACTGTTGGTGCGGGCGTGGCCCTCAGGCTGCGGCGGGCAGGGTGTGTATGCGGTGCAGCTCGGCTCGTCCTGGACATAGACATTGAGCACGGACTTGGGATGCAGGCGTGGCTCCCAGGCTGCACCGTAGGGGGTTGTTTGGGGTGTGTGGTGGTTTGGTCTGGATATAGGGTTAGTTTAGGATTATGTAAGGTTTTATTCTTTAGGTGGTGGGCATTAAATAAAAAAAAAAAAAAAAAATTTAAAAAATATATATATATAAAAAAAAAAAAAAAAAAAAAAAAAAAAAAGTATTGCGTTGTTCTTATTATTATTACTTTTGTTATTGTTTGCATTATTTTTATTATATAATTGCTTCGGTTATTAGTCGTTTTCTTTCTTCCTTTTTTGGGATCTCGGGCTGGATCCTGTGAGTTAAGGATGTTTTCTTACATGTGTTATATGTAGTATGTAGCGTATATGTATTGGTGAGGATGAGTGAGTGTAGTTTGGAGTGCAGGTTGGTGTAGTGTGCGGTGTGTATTGTTTGGACCAGATGGACCTTTTGCTTTTGTTCCTTTGTCCTGAAGTAAGGCAAAGTACAGATAACACAAGTGATCATTTGGTTTTGCTTTATGTTTGTCTTATGCCAAGTGAGCGATATTTATGTTCTGTTTATTGTTATGTTTTTCACTTTTATAATAAAAAAGATCTACAGGATGTAACTCGGGAGCAGTACAGGATACGTAATGTATGTACAGAGTGACTCCACCAGCAGAATAGTGAGTGCAGCTCTGGAGTATAATACAGGATGTAACTCAGGGTCAGTACAGGATAAGTAATGTATGTACACAGTGACTCCACCAGCAGAATAGTGAGTGCATCTCTGGAGTAAGGTGTGGTTTGTTGGAGCTCCTCAGAGAACCAGGGTGTGGCTGCAGTCCCAGCTGGAAGCCTGTTTTGGAGCCCAGGATCAGAGCACGTAGCTGGGCTTCTTGTTCTATGGAGTCACGCAATTCCCCCCCACCCGGCTTCGGTCGGAGGGGGGGAATGCTGAGAAGGCAGCGACAACACCATCAGCGGCGCTGGCGGCATACGTGGTTTCAGCAGCAACAACCAGGAAAGCCGGAGCAGCTAGTAAAGCTGCGAAGAGAGAGGGTCCGGGTCGCAGGCGCAGTGACATGGCCCAGCAGGTTGGTGCAGCTGCATCTGACAGCGCCGGAAGCGAAATGATGACCCGCAGTCAGACTCGCAGCCAAACGCTCAGCAAAGGAGGTAAGCCGCAGTGGAGTGATCGTCGGAAAGGGGAGTCTGTGGTAGAGCTGGCCTCCCGTCTGGCCACCAGCATGGCGGATTATGAGCGAGCGGGGAGAGAAATCCTCCTGCAGAAGGAGAAGCTGCGGTCGGCCAGGTCACTGAAGGACCAGACCGCCGCTAAAGGAAAAAGGGATGCAATCAGCAAGTCCGTACAGGACTGTAAAGACTGCATACAAAGGTGCAAGGAGGAGAGGGACAGGATTCTGGAGCAAAGTGGTCCCTTTAGGGAAAAATTAATAAACAGTGATAGGTTCTCCAAGATGGCGTCAGGACACAGCGGTCACAAGGAGGCTGATCACTCCAGCGATGGAGACAGCAGTGGTGACTGTTCTGATGAGGACACCTACCAGGACAGTCTGAGGGAGCAGCCTGTCTGCTCAGGAGAGCAGACCCAGAGTGGCACTACAACCACCAGCAGCCTCCGTCCGGAGCAGGTTGCGCTGCCTCTAACCTCCGGGGATTCTGATCCAGAAGAAGACAAAAGCGATGGGGGCGCTTTAATAATGCAGCAGATAAGGCTGTTGGAATCCCCCCCTAATATGAGCAGCCTTAAGTTTGGTGATGATTTACCAGAGGAGGAAGTGAAAATCAAGACAAAAAAAGGGAAAAAAAAGAATTTGGTGCAGGAGAAATTTGTGTATGTGACGGGGGGCGCTGGTTTGGCTGCAAAGTCGGATCAGGGCACCCCCACCCTGAGAACCCCGGTTTCTGACTCTGCAGTGGGTTTTGAACATGGGAACAGGGATAAAGGAGTTAAACTGGCCAGGTCCCCTGTCCCTGTTTCAGTTAGTGCAGTGACAGAAACAGCCAGCAGGGCGGCCAGCACAGGACAAGGCAAGGTGGCAAAAGAGTTTGGCAGTGGCGGAACTGCCAGCGCCAGTAAGGCCAGTGATGCGGAGGGTGCTGCGGGATCGGGGGTCCCCCGTGCGACAGGTCGGTCTACAGGGGTCCCTCAGTCTAGGTCCCAGCCTAGGTCCCAGGCACCCAGTGATGTGGAGGCTGCTGGCAAATGTAAAGGAAAAAGCAAAAATAAAAATGTTAATACTGCCGGAATGCAGAGTGCTGACCATGGGGGGGTCATTACGGTGGTTGCAGCTGCGCAAGATGGGGCAGCAGTGCCACCCCCCAGGTCTACCAAGGCCCAAAATAAAAAAGCTGCTTCTAACCCCAAGTCCGGTCCAGAAGGTCTTGGAATGAAAGGTCTTGGTATGAAAGGTGTGGATGTGTCTGGTGCAGCCCGCGAGTCTGATGCTCCGACGCACTCGGAGGTACGGGCTGAAGCTACTGTTCTCAGCACAGGGGAACCTACTGTAAATATAGGCACAGGTTCTGGGGATAGTCAGGGTACATCACAGGTTCCAGTCGCCCCTCCGGCGGCGACGACAGCTGGTAGGAGTTATGCCAGTGTCGCCGCTGGAGGGGAAGGGTCCTCCTTGTCTCCAGGCTCTAGAGAGGGCGTATTGCAACAGCGCCTCCTGGGGGCTCTACGGAAGGGGGAGAGTTCAATCACAGTTGGAGGAAGAGAGGTGAACCTATCTCTTTGGACAGAGAGACACGGCTTAGGAGCCTTCCGAGAGCAAAGGGGGGAGACCGTATGGTCCCTACCAACACCCGGGCAGGACGCAGGTCGTAGGAATGTGGTCCGTCTTCGTTGGAGGGGCAATGATACATGCCCCCCGAGGGCGAGGGTAGTGGAGCTTCTACTGAAGATGGGCTTCAGGGCGGTTGACATCTTTGCCCTGATCCATCCCTTCGGCACGTCTGAGTTTGACATCAGCTTCGTTCGCCCAGAGGGGCTAGAACTCTTCTGGGGGAATTACGAGCTGATGAAAAGCGAGCCCGGCTGGCGAGACTTTGCCGTCCAGGTGGTGTCTCGCCAGAACGAAGTCAAGAAGGTGACCGTTTTGACTCGTAACGAGTCACTTTCTTGTTTTGACATCATGACGTGGCTCGGTCGATACGGAGAGGTGACAGACATGCCCAGAAAGAACAGGGATGAGCACGGCATATGGTCCGGGGCCTGGACGTTTATGGTCAAGCTGAAGCGTTCAGGTAACTCAGTGGCACACATTCCATCTGCAGCCTTCCTCGGCAGGGATCGTATCCTGGCCTTTTACCAGGGGCAGCCGAAGCTCTGCCACAGGTGCGGCGACCCCTCACACTTGAGCGCCGCTTGTAAGACCTTGAAGTGCGCTCTGTGTGGGGGTCTGGGTCATCTAGCCGCCTCCTGTGCGGAGATTAGGTGTAACCTGTGTGGTGATCTCGGTCACCCATTCAGTCGCTGTCCACGCTCCTTTGCCAATGCGGTGTCAGCCCCTACGGATGGGGGCCATGGTGCGGCCTCCGGGGGTGAGGGGACTAGCAGAGGTGGAGGAGCTCAGGAGCCAGGGAAGAACCGGCAAAAGACGCCTGCTGAGCAGAGGCGTCAGGACAAACGCAGACGGAGCAGGGAGCTGACAGGAGCGCCCACAGCAGGTGGGTCAATGGTGGCCCCTGTTCCTGAAGCAAATTGTGCGGCTGAGGCCTTGAGGGACAGCGAAGTGGATGAAGAGGACAGGAGGATCCAGAGGGAGGAGAGAAATACCAACTCTTCAGATTCCTCCCACTATGAGAGTGTGGATGAGGAAGGAAAGAGGTGGTTAGAGAAACGGCGTAAGCTAGGTGCCACTAGGAGAAAGCGAAGGGGGGATTCAAGATCTTCTCCCACCCCTGGCAAAGTACTGGAAGGAGAAGCCAGCTCGCCTCCAGTTGGACTCTCCAACAGGTACCGGGCCCTTCAAGACATCTCTTCCTCCTCTGAGGGGGAAGCGAAGGGCAAGGTGCCTGGGGCAAAGAAAGGGTCAACAGGGGGCGCTGAATCTCCTACTCGTGGAGGCATAGTTCCTTCCGGGGAGGGGGCTACTCTGGAGCCTGGAAACAAGGACGATGGGGTCGGGGGATCCCCTGCTATGGACACATCTGTGTCCAAAAAAAGAAGCAAGGGGCTTTCCTCTGACCCCGAAGAAGCGGGTGTGAGGAAGAAAGCCATCTAATTTAATCACTCATGATGGCGGCACCCACTCCGCTGACTCTGGCATCAATTAACGTTGCCAGCATTAAGTCGGATACGGCTAGATTTGCGGCCTTTGATTTTCTCGGCCGCGTTGAAGCCGACATTTTATTCTTGCAGGAGACCAGGCTGTCCGATTTGGCAGCCATACATAAGGCAAAAAGGGAGTGGAGGTCAGGCCCTTCCTACTGGTCTCTTGCGGCCGAGCCGTATAGTGGAGTGGCGGTCCTTTTTACCGCAGCGGTCGAATGCCGACGAGTTATTGAATTAGAAATGGGAAGGTGCCTGATCTTAGATGTCCTCATGAAGGGACAAGAATTGAGACTTGTAAACATCTACGGTCCCCAGTCAAAAAAGGACAGGAAGAGTCTCTTTATGAGGATCAAGCCCTACCTTTTTACCAGCCGCCAAGTTGTCTTTGGAGGTGACTTTAATGCAGTCACGAGAGCCCGCGATAGGGGAGGCTCTGGAGACAGGCGGTTGACTTTTGACAGCGTCGCACTTAATAGCATAGCTAGCGAGGCTCGCCTGGTGGATGTCCACATCCGGCACACCCCAGGCCACGAGGGATTCACCTTTTATAGGGGTCAGAGCAGGTCTAGAATAGACAGGTTTTATTTGAAGGAGGAAGCCATCTCTTCACCAGTGTCCGTTGTTGAGGTGGAATTCTCCGATCACTGTCTAATATTGTTTTCTCTGAATGTTGCAGAGACCCCCCGGATGGGTAGAGGTTTGTGGAGACTGAATTCATCACTCCTGGAGGAAGCAGAGATAAGACAGTCCTTTGAGGATTTTCTGCAGAGCCAGGTACCATTACTGGATCTCTGTAGCAGTAAGTCAGAGTGGTGGGAGATGTTCAAGAGGAGGGCGGCGAGGTTCTTCCGTGAGCTCTCCAACCTCAGATGCCTGGACAGGTACCGCCTGTACAACGGCCTGAGGAGGAAACTCGAACATCTCGTTTCGACTGGAGGTAGCCGCGAGGAGATCTCCAGAGTGAAATCTTTACTCAAGACGTGCCAGTATGACAGACACGCATCCTTGGTTTTTGAGAGGGATTTCGGGAAGTACCGCTCGCCCGACCCTTACAGAAACTGTAGGATGTCAGTGAATAGTAAAGTGGTCACTGGACTGATTGACAGTACGGGGTCCCTGAATCGATCCAGATCAGGGATTCTGGAGGTCGTCAGATCCTACTACTCGCAACTCTTGGGAAAGAGGAATCTAGATTCGGAAGTGATGTCGGCTTTCCTGGCTGAAGCTGTCCCTGGGCCAGGGGTAGACACCTCTCTTGGCGTTTTGACAGAAGAGATCAGAGAAGAGGAAGTTAGACTGGCGATTGATGGGCTCCGGCCCAAAAAGTCGCCAGGTCCGGATGGATTAACATCCGAGTATTATAAGACCTTCAGGGACCTCTTGAGTCCCCTCTTGACGGAGGTATTAAATGAGTGTCTTTCCTCGGGCACTCTGCCAAAGTCAATGAGGAGGTCGGCCTTGATCATTCTGTCAAAAGGTAAAGACTCGAGCCGTATTGAGAACTGGCGTCCCATAGCGCTTCTCAATACGGACAGGAAGGTTCTGGCAAAAGTGCTGTTTAATCGGCTGGTCAAGTTTGCACCCCGGCTCCTCTCGGGGGCCCAGCATTGCTCTGTTCCAGGCCGTAGCACCTTTAGCGCTGTTCTCGGTGTCCGGGAGGCAGTGGAGCAGGGTAGGGCTGGTCACTGGGAGGGGTACCTGCTGTCCTTGGATCAGGCCAAAGCGTTTGATCGGGTTAATCACGAGTACCTCTGGTCCGTCCTTCTGAGATACGGCCTGCCAGTGGGGTTTGTTGATTGGCTGCGAACATTGTATGCAGGGGCTGAGACTTTCCCGCTGGTGAACGGTTGGCCCGGCCGCCCTTTTGAGGTGGGGTCCGGCGTCCGTCAGGGCTGTCCTCTAAGCCCCCTGTTGTATGCGTTTGCGATAGATCCCTTCCTTAGGAGGGTTGATTGTGGACCTATAGCAGGGGTCAGGATGGACCGGGCGGTGCTGGAGGCTACCCTGAGGGCAGTGGCATACGCCGATGATGTCACGCTCTTCGTGTCCTCGAGAGAGGAGGCGGAGTTTGTGGTGTCGGAGGTGGACCGCTACTCGGAAGCTTCCGGGTCTATGGTCAACTGGGATAAGTGTGAAAGTCTCTGGTTAGGAAGGGGGGATCCTACGTTTGATCTCCCGGACACCCTTCCGGTGCCCCAAACTTCAGCAAAAGTACTTGGCATCAAATTCGGCCAGGGGGATTACCCCATGCAAAATTGGGTGGACAGGCTGGATGGTGCAACTCACAAGGTAAATCAGTGGAAGGGTTGGTCTTTGACCCTTCGGGAAAGAATTAGCCTGATCAAAACATACCTGCTCCCGTTATTCATCTACCTGGGCAGCGTATGCATTTTGCCAGAACCTCTCTGGACTCGGGTCTACAACCTGTTCTTCCTAATGTTGTGGGGGAATAGGTTGAACCTGATCAGGAGAGATGTTACATACCGCACGAGGAGACTAGGGGGGTTGTCTATGGTCAACCCCGTGGTGTTTCTTGTAAACACTTTTTTTAAGATCAACATAGGCAACCTCTGGCAAGAGAGGGCTCCTCCGTGGGTCTACTCCTGCAGGGGATGGTTTCGGCCCTTCTTCCAGGAATGGGAGACAGGAGGGCGAGTGAAGGACCTTCGCACGCAGCACGGACATCTCCCGGCTTACGCTACCTTGGTTCTGAAGGTGATACGCCGGTGGGGTCTGGGGATGTGGGAGATCAGGACTCTGACGAGGAGGCTCCTCGACGAAAGAGTCCTGTTGACCCATTTCCAGAAGCCCCTGGCGCTCAAGGACTGCCCAAGTCGGGACCTGGAGGGAGGGTTACGTTTACTGAATTCAACCCGGGTCCCCTTGAAGTTTTGGGACTTGGCTTGGCGCTGCTTTCACGGGAGACTGTATGTAAGGGGTAACTTGAAGAGCAGGCCTCTGATTGACAGGGGTTGCCCCCGTCAGGAGTGCAGCGACGTGCTGGAAAGCATGGAGCATTTCCTGGTTCAGTGCCCCTTTAATACAGAGGTATACCAACGGGTAGGGGTCTCCATAGGCTGGCCTCAGCTGGCACACCTCTCCTATGCGGAGTGGGCTTATGGAGCGTTCAGAGGCCTTGGTGGCAGGGACCGCTGCACTTTATTTCTAGTTAGCCTAGTGGTCAGGTTCCACATCTGGAGTGCACGGTGTTTAATCTCGACGGAGCTGAAAGTCCTCCCCGTGGATACGGTATGTAGGAACATCCTGGGTGACCTGGTGAAGGTGCGTTCTTTGGAGTATGAGAGGCTGGGCACATCTAAAGCTTCTCTCCTATGGAGAGGGCTTGTATTTCGTTAGGGACAGTTTGTTTTTCTTAATTTTCTAGGGGCAGAGTAGGGAGAGAATAGGGACAGGATAGGGAGAGAGGAGGGATAGGGCAGGGACAGGTTTCCATGAAGGGTCAGACTGAGGGGCAGACTAAGGACAGTCTAGGGCAAATTAGGGAAAGAATAGGGAGAAAATGCAAGGGATAGTACATTGTGATGTCTGTGCCCGGCTTATCACCTCCAATCCCGGTGGCGGGCTGTGAGTGCACCATGAAGCTTTTTGTTTTGATTTGGGCAAAATGGAGTGAAGTAGGGCTGCAGGAGAGCCGACCTTAGGCTTTCGGGTTATGTTAATATATCGTGTATGTCATGTATATTGGTTATTGTATGTTTTATATGTATATATTCACGTTCTGGGTGGTAGTTAGGTTGGGTGGGGGGTTGGGGGGGAGTGGTTTCACGCCTTGAGCCGTAGCCTGGCACGTCCCGAACATTGAACTCTGGGCACGGACTGGTGGAGCGGGCATGGCCCCCAGGCTGCGGCAGGCAGAGTGTTGTACAGTTTATATATATTAAAAAAAACAAAAAACCCTGGTGTGGCTTGGCACGTCCTGAACTTTAGAACTCTGGGCACGGACTGGTGGAGCAGGCATGGCCCCCGAGCTGCACTGGGGACCCAAAAAAAAAAAAAAAAAAAAAAAAATTTTTGAAAAACTATTTCTTTAGTTATTTTTGTATGCCGGTTGGCTCGGTCTTTATTTTCATATTTAGTTAATTATTGGTATATATATATGTTATGTTTACGTTATTGCCTAATTTTGTTTATGATGGGGTTTCAGTGCGGTACGGCTGGACCTGGAGCTTTAGTTTTAGTTTTCTCTTCTGGATAGCTGGATGCTCTTCTTTTAGGTATATTGTGGTTTGTGTTGAGTGTGTGTGCGAGCGTGCGGCAGGGGGGAGGGGAGTCCAGACATGGGGTTTCTTTTGTTTGTGGACCATGGACTCTGGGTGAAGGGCCTTATCTCTGTATACGGTTGTATTATTATTATTTACTATTGTTACAGTTTGCTTTTATTGTTATGTTTCATACTTTTATAATAAAAGATCTACAGGATGTAACTCAGGAGCAGTACAGGATAAGTAATGTATGTACACAGTGACTCCACCACCAGAATAGTGAGCGCAGCTCTGGAGTATAATACAGGATGTAACTCAGGATCAGTACAGGATAAGTAATGTATGTACACAGTGACTCCACCAGCAGAATAGTGAGTGCAGCTCTGGGGTATAATACAGGATGTAACTCAGGGTCAGTACAGGATAAGTAATGTATGTACACAGTGACTCCACCACCAGAATAGTGAGCGCAGCTCTGGAGTATAATACAGGATGTAACTCAGGATCAGTACAGGATAAGTAATGTATGTACACAGTGACTCCACCAGCAGAATAGTGAGTGCAGCTCTGGGGTATAATACAGGATGTAACTCAGGAGCAGTACAGGATAAGTAATGTATGTACACAGTGACTCCACCAGCAGAATAGTGAGTACAGCTCTGGGGTATAATACAGGATGTAACTCAGGATCAGTACAGGATAAGGAATGTATGTACACAGTGACTCCACCAGCAGAATAGTGAGTGCAGCTCTGGAGTATAATACAGGATGTAACTCAGGAGCAGTACAGGATAAGTAATGTATGTACACAGTGACCCCACCAGCAGAATAGTGAGTGCAGCTCTGGGGTATAATACAGCATGTAACTCAGGAGCAGTACAGGATAAAGCAATTAGTACATCTGTGCATGCATAATATTAGGTATTAACATGACAGGCCTAATGTGTTGTCCCATGACAGTAGCATGCTGTAGTACATACAAACTAATGCCTTGTATTTTTTTTAACATGTAATATCCCTATTTCACCACCAGATGGCAGTTGAAGTAGTTTTATGCTTCCCTTTTGATCTTACAGTCCTCCTTCATGCAGTAGTTTCCACACTACAGGCCCATTTACACTGGATGAATTTCGAGCAAACGATGCCCGACACCCGTCCCCGCATGTATTCACTCCTATGCTGCTGCACAGGAGCTAGTATTGCTGGCTCGCTCACCGAGCGGCCAGCAGGGGGCCAGGGTAACTGGAGGAGATTTCTCTCCTCGCTCCTCCGTCCCTCTCCATTCACCTAACACAGCGGCCGTTCAGTACTGACCGACTGCTGCTTACACTGAGCGATCAGTGATTTTTATGCAGTTTACAATAAGTCATCCGCGTTCAGGATTTTAAACAGCGGCCGGTCATTACTGAACGTCCGCTGCTTAAAGTGAATGGAGAAGAGCTGGGGAGCGGGGAGTGAAATCTCCTGCAGCCACCCCAGCCCCATGCTGGCCGCTCTGTGAGTGAGTACATGCGGGGATGGGGGACGGGCATCGTTTGCCCCACATTCATCCAGTGTAAATGGGCCTTAAACACCGAATCACCATTTAGCAGCGCATGACGGTCTTATAATGTGTAAACATCTGCCGTAAATTATATCAGTTATAATTACAAATAATGAAATATCTTCACATAAAAGTAAACATGAATAAACAGATGAATAACAGTGGGCCTTCACTCGCACAGATTTACTTCAGTTCTATCCGCCCGCTGCCTTGGGTTATATCCGACTCTAATCTCACCTTCACCCCTCGATTATTGCAACGCACTGCTGATCACCCCCCAACACCAGACTCCCTTTTCCCCCCATCCCTCCAATCCATCCTGAATGCGGCAGCCAGGCTCATCTTCCTGTCCAGCCGCTCCTCGGACGCCTCTGCCCTGCACTGGCTGCCCGTTATACAGAATACAATACACTCTCACCACCCTCATCCACAAAGCCCTCCACAGCGCAGCGCCCCCCCTATATTGTATCCCTCATCCACAGCGCAGCGCCCCCCCTATATTGTATCCCTCATCCACAGCATCGTGGCGCCCTACATTGTATCCCTCATCCACAGCATCGTGGCGCCCTACATTGTATCCCTCATCCACAGCATCGTGGCGCCCTACATTGTATCCCTCATCCACAGCACCGCGCCACCCTACATTGTATCCCTCATCCACAGCACCGCCCTACATTGTATCCCTCATCCACAGCACCGCCCTACATTGTATCCCTCATCCACAGCACCACCCTACATTGTATCCCTCATCCACAGCGCAGCGCCTCCCTACATTGTATCCCTCATCCACAGCGCAGCGCCGCCCTACATTGTATCCCTCATACAGAGCACGGCACCACCCTACATTGTATCCCTCATCCACAGCATCGTGGCGCCCTACATTGTATCCCTCATCCACAGCACCACCCTACATTGTATCCCTCATCCACAGCATCGTGGCGCCCTACATTGTATCTCTCATCCACAGCACCACCCTACATTGTATCCTTCATCCACAGCACCATGCCCCCCTACATTGTATCCCTCATCTACAGCACCGCCCTACATTGTAGCCTTCATCCACAGCACCGCCCTACATTGTATCCTTCATCCACAGCATCGTGGCGCCCTACATTGTATCCCTCATCCATAGTACCGCACCGCCCTACATTGTATCCTTCATCCACAGCATCATGGCGCCCTACATTGTATCCCTCATCCATAGTACCGCACCACCCTACATTGTATCCCTCATCCACAGCACCACCCTACATTGTATCCCTCATCCACAGCACCACCCTACATTGTATTCCTCATCCACAGCACCACCCTACAATGTATCCCTCATCTACAGCACCGCACTGCCCTACATTGTATCCCTCTCCACAGCACCGCACCGTGCTACATTGTATCCCTCATCCACAGCACCGCACCGTGCTACATTGTATCCCTCTCCACAGCACCGCACCGTGCTACATTGTATCCCTCATCCACAGCACCGCACCGTGCTACATTGTATCCCTCTCCACCGCACCGTGCTACCTTGTATCCCTCATCCACAGCACCACACCGTGCTACATTGTATCCCTCATCCACAGCACGGCACTGTGCTACATTGTATCTCTCATCCACAGTACCACACCGTGCTACATTGTATCCTTTTCCACAGCACGGCACCGTGCTACATTGTATCCCTCATCCACAGCACTGCACCGTGCTACATTGTATCCCTCATCCACAGCACGGCATTGTGCTACATTGTATCCCTCATCCACAGCACAGCACCGTGCTACATAGTATCCCTCATCCACAGCACCGCACCGTGCTACATTGTATCCCTCATCCACAGCACCGCACCGTGCTACATTGTATCTCTCATCCACAGCACGGCATTGTGCTACATTGTATCCCTCATCCACAGCACAGCACCGTGCTACATTGTATCCCTCTCCACAGCACCGCACCGTGCTACATTGTATCCCTCTCCACAGCACCGCACCGTGCTACATTGTATCCCTCTCCACAGCACCGCACCGTGCTACACTGTATCCCTCTCCACAGCACCGCACCGTGCTACACTGTATCCCTCTCCACAGCACGGCACCGTGCTACATTGTATCCCTCTCCACAGCACCGCACCGCCCCACATTGTATCCCTCATGCACAGCACCGCACCGTGCTACATGGTATCCCTCATCCACAGCACCGCACCGCACCACCCCACATTGTATCCCTCATCCAGAGCATCGTGGTGCCCTACATTGTATCCCTCATCTACAGCACCGCGTCATCCTATATTGTATCCCTCATCGACAGCACCGCCCTACATTGTATCCCTCATCTCCGTCCACCACCCAGCCCGCACCCTCCACTCAGCTAATGAAATCAGACTGAGCGCCCCTTTAATTCGAACCTCTCATTCCCGCCTCCAAGACTTCTCCAGAGCAGCACCAGTCCTCTGGAACGCGCTACCCAAACTATCCTAGCAATCCCCGACACACACAACTTCAGGCGTGCTCTAAAAACACACCTTTTCAGGAAGGCATATCACATCTCTTAAACCAAACCCCTCCGTACTCCACATGATAACATGCTCCCTGACTGCAATCCCTGTCAGCCGCCATCAACGCCCCCTGCAGTTATACCAATTTAGCCACTATGCAGCCGGACCACTGTTTATGTGTATAGCATCCCTCACTCTCCACCCCGCCATTCTGTGCACATCTCCACCCCGCCATACCATGCATATCTCCACCCCCCCATACCGTACACATCTCCACCCCGCCATACAGTGCACATCTCCACCCCGCCATACCGTGCACATCTCCACCCCGCCATACCGTGCACATCTCCACCCCGCCATACCGTGCACATCTCCACCCCGCCATACAGTGCACATCTCCACCCCACCATACAGTGCACATCTCCACCCCACCATACAGTGCACATCTCCACCCCGCCATACCGTACACATCTCCACCCCGCCATACCGTGCACATCTCCACCCCGCCATTCTGTGCACATCTCCACCCCGCCATTCTGTGCACATCTCCACCCCGCCATACCGTGCACATCTCCACCCCGCCATACCGTGCACATCTCCACCCCGCCATACCGTGCACATCTCCACCCCGCCATACCGTGCACATCTCCACCCCGCCATACCGTGCACATCTCCACCCCGCCATACCGTGCACATCTCCACCCCGCCATACCGTGCACATCTCCACCCCGCCATACCGTGCACATCTCCACCCCGCCATACCGTGCACATCTCCACCCCGCCATACCGTGCACATCTCCACCCCGCCATACCGTGCACATCTCCACCCCGCCATACCGTGCACATCTCCACCCCGCCATACCGTGCACATCTCCACCCCGCCATACCGTGCACATCTCCACCCCGCCATACCGTGCACATCTCCACCCCGCCATACCGTGCACATCTCCACCCCGCCATACCGTGCACATCTCCACCCCGCCATACCGTGCACATCTCCACCCCGCCATACCGTGCACATCTCCACCCCGCCATACCGTGCACATCTCCACCCCGCCATACCGTGCACATCTCCACCCCGCCATACCGTGCACATCTCCACCCCGCCATACCGTGCACATCTCCACCCCGCCATACCGTGCACATCTCCACCCCGCCATACAGTGCACATCTCCACCCCGCCATACCGTGCACATCTCCACCCCGCCATACCGGGCACATCTCCACCCCGCCATACCGTGCACATCTCCACCCCGCCATACCGTGCACATCTCCACCCCGCCATACCGTGCACATCTCCACCCCGCCATACCGTGCACATCTCCACCCCGCCATACCGTGCACATCTCCACCCCGCCATACCGTGCACATCTCCACCCCGCCATACCGTGCACATCTCCACCCCGCCATACCGTGCACATCTCCACCCCGCCATACCGTGCACATCTCCACCCCGCCATACCGTGCACATCTCCACCCCGCCATACCGTGCACATCTCCACTCCGCCATACCGTGCACATCTCCACTCCGCCATACCGTGCACATCTCCACCCCGCCATACAGTGCACATCTCCACCCCGCCATACAGTGCACATCTCCACCCCGCCATACCGTGCACATCTCCACCCCGCCATACCGTGCACATCTCCACCCCGCCATACCAGGCACATCTCCACCCCGCCATACCAGGCACATCTCCACCCCACCATACAGTGCACATCTCCACCTCACCATACCGTGCACATCTCCAGCCCCTTTACCCTCTGTATCACCCCATTACTTGCAGTATGTAAGCTCATTGGAGTAGGACCCTCACCCCTATTGTCTGGTTGGAGCAGGACCCTCACCCCTATTGTCTGGTAGGAGCAGGACCCTCACCCCTATTGTCTGGTTGGAGCCGGACCCTCACCCCTATTGTCTGGTTGGAGCAGGACCCGCACCCCTATTGTCTGGTTGGAGCAGGACCCGCACCCCTATTGTCTGGTTGGAGCAGGACCCGCACCCCTACTGTCTCCATCAGCTGATTACTATGTAACGCGGTTTTTGTATCACTGTTTCTTGTATCTGCTCTCACCTGTTTTGTAAGCCCTGTGGAATATATTGGCGCTTTATTAAAAAAGATTATTACTATTATTATTGCTGGTTGGCTCACACAGTCACATGGCCTTGAGTGGCCAATCAAAAATGACGAATGCAGAACAGATAGAAGATGACTAGACTACTTTCTAATTGCATGCCCTCCTTATCTCTTGCCTAGACTGCTGCAACATCCTTCTCTGCCTCCATCCAATACTCTTGCACCCCTCCAATTCACCCTCAACTCTGCTGCCTGACTAATCACCTTCTCCTTCCATGTTCCTCCGGATCTCTCCTCTGCCAGTCCCTTCACTGACTACCCTCAGGACTCAGTTGCTGTACAATGCTAGTCTGTGTACAGTGCCTGCGAAGCATGACTCCAAACCCCGGCTCCAGAAACATGGTGCTCAGGGCTGGAGAAGATGAGGAGGGAGGAGTTGGGCAATGCCATGCGGCAACTGAGTCCTAAGGGATGAAGTAGATGGTTACTGCCAACTGATATTCTATAATGAGGGCATGACGATGGGTTGTGACAGGCGATATACCTTAGTGGGGCCACAGAGGGGGCACTATACCTTAGTGAGGGTGCTATTAAGAGAATCCATAATGGGGGGCACTAGAACTAGGTGCCACAGAGAGGACATTACTATTTTGCAGGGCCACAGAGGGAGCACTATTAGTGAGTGGAGCCACAGAGGGGGTTCTAGTACTACGGGAGGGATTAGCGAGAGGTTAATTGGTAGTAACAGCAGGATAGGGAGAGGGTGCAAAGATTTGTCATAGCGGTCTGGGTCAGGATAGAAAACGGATGTCACCAGAGAAGATGTCATCAGTGGCATTAATGGCAGGATAACTATCACTGTGTAGAGCCGGCATCTGACGATCATATGGTGACTGCATTATCTAGAGGTATAGAGGGTCAGGGAAGGTATCATCTCTCCTTAAGGAGAGCTCTTAGGAGGTGCGTGAGGAGACTTATAAGGCCATGCAAGCTCCTCTGGGAAATATATGCAAATAAGGAAGATGGAATAATTCCTCTGAGCGCCACCTATTGGAAGCCAGCATTCCTACAAAAAGGCGTCAGACCCTTTGTACAAGTCTTTATAACAATAATTGGGAATTGACTACAAGCCAGAAAACCACACAGTGACAGATGTTTAGGGGGTTTACAGAAACCAGTGCCTCAGCACTCATACACATTTAATATCTGAATGAAATGGCAAAATTGTTTATACTCAATATAAAATGCAAGGTTCATCAAAACACGTGGGCCCATCCGCCAATACAGGCGAACCTCAGATGGGTTCCTAAGGGCCCTTTTACACAGGCCGACAGACGTTTAAGCGACTGCACGAGAGCTGACATCACTGCTGAGGTTGGAAGCGTCCTGCAGGGCTTATAGACTTACTCGATCGAGCATTGTCCTTAGCGAGTATCTCCCCGCTCAGAAGAAAAGGTTCGGCTGCGGCGCGGGTGAGAGGTGAGTTGCGGCAGTGAGCAGTGGGGAATCGGGGGGGGGGGGGGGGGGGGGGAGAGGGAGAGAGATCTCCCCTCCGTTCCTCCCCGCTCTCCCCCGCTGCTCCCTGCCCGCCGCCGGCACCTAAACCTTTTCTTCCGAGCAGGCAGGTACTCGCTAAGGACAATGCTCGATCGAGTAATTGCCCTTAGCGAGTATGCTCGCTCATCTCTAAATGTGACCAATAATGGTTCTGTGTCAATGGGCTACAACTAGAGATGAGCGAACGCGTTCGTCCGAGCTTGATATTCGTGCGAATATTAGGGTGTTCGGGATGTTCGTTATTCGTGACGAACACCATGCGGTGTTCTGGTTACTTTCACTTCCTTCCCTGAGACGTTAGCGCGCTTTTCTGGCCAATTGAAAGACAGGGAAGGCATTACAACTTCCCCCTGCAACGTTTAAGCCCTATACCACCCCCCTGCTGTGAGTGGCTGGCGAGATCAGGTGTTCGCCTAATATAAAAGTCGGCCCCTCCCGCGGTTCGCCTCAGATGCGGTGTGAGTTAGATGAGGACAGTGCTGTTTGTACCGGAGCTGCTGTAGGGAAAGAATTGGTAGTTAGTGTAGGCTTCAAGACCCCCCAAAGGTCCTTATTAGGGCCACTGATAGCTGTGTGTTGGCTGCTGTTAGCAGTGGGATTTTTTTTTTCTCAAAATCGCCTCTGCAGACCGTTGCACCTGGCATTAGGGACAGAAGTGCTGCATAGGCAGGGAGAGTGTTAGGAGTGAGTGTAGCCTTCAAGAACCTCAACGGTCCTTTCTAGGGCCATATTTATCCGTGTGCAGTACTGTCCAGGCTGCTGTTGGCTGTGCTGCATTTTTTTTGGGCTTCTCAAAATCGCCTCTGCAGAGCATTGCACCCTCCATTGATACTGCAGGGAAAGAATTGTATAGGCAGGGCCACAACACAGTTATTATTCATAGAATATACGCAGTGCTGCCTGTTGGTGGGAAAAACCTGAAAACAAATCTATTTGTCCAGCCTGTGTCCGTCCTTACGCCTGTGGAGACGTGTGAGCTGCGTGAAAAACATTGCTAAATCATACGCACCCAGCTACGCTTTACTGCTGGGTTCGCCATTTGCTTTCCTTAATTGGGAAAAAAAATACCTGCTCTCCAAGAGTTATAATAACTCTGCTACCCTCACGTTCTGTGACACATAAGCAGGGACACAGCGCAGTTATTAAACTTCGCAGGTTCATTGAATATACGCAGTGCTGCCTGTTGGTGGGAAAAAACTGAAAAGAAATCTATTTGTCCAGCCTGTATCCGTCCTTACGCCTGTGGAGACGTGTGAGCTGCGTGAAAAACATTGCTAAATCATACGCAGCCAGCTACGCTTTACTGCTGGGTTCGCCATTTGCTTTCCTTAATTGGGAAAAAAAATACCTGCTCTCCAAGAGTTATAATAACTCTGCTACCCTCACGTTCTGTGACACATAAGCAGGGACACAGCACAGTTATTAAACTTCTCAGGTTCATAGAATATACGCAGTGCTGCCTGTTGGTGGGAAAAAACTGAAAACAAATCTATTTGTCCAGCCTCTGTCCGTCCTTACGGGCGGTGGACACGTGTGAGCTGTGTGAAAAACATTGCTAAATCATACGCAGCCAGCTACGCTTTACTGCTGGCTTCGCCATTTGCTTTCCTTAATTGGGAAAAAAAATACCTGCTCTCCAAGAGTTATAATAACTCTGCTACCCTCACGTTCTGTGACACATAAGCAGGGACACAGCACAGTTATTAAACTTCTCAGGTTCATAGAATATACGCAGTGCTGCCTGTTGGTGGGAAAAAACTGAAAACAAATCTATTTGTCCAGCCTCTGTCCGTCCTTACGGGCGGTGGACACGTGTGAGCTGTGTGAAAAACATTGCTAAATCATACGCAGCCAGCTACGCTTTACTGCTGGCTTCGCCATTTGCTTTCCTTAATTGGGAAAAAAAATACCTGCTCTCCAAGAGTTATAATAACTCTGCTACCCTCACGTTCTGTGACACATAAGCAGGGACACAGCACAGTTATTAAACTTAGATAATTCATTCACTAGAGGCAGTGGGGCCTTTCGTTTTCCAAAAAGGGCAAAAATTATATTTGCCCTGCAGTCTTGCGCCAATTTATTTCCTGCCTGGGAAATCTAATCACTGGTAATACAGCATGCTGAGGGGTAGGGGTAAGCCTAGAGGACGTGGACGTGGACGTGGCCGAGGACGCGGAGGGCCAAGTGAGGGTGTGGGCACAGGCCAAGCTCCTGATCCAGGTGTGTCGCAGCTGTCTGCTGCGCGATTAGGAGAGAGGCACGTTTCTGGCGTCCCCACATTCATCGCCCAATTAATGGGTCCACGTGGGAGACGGTTATTAGAAAATGAGCAGTGTGAGCAGGTCCTGTCCTGGATGGCAGAAAGTGCTTCGAGCAACCTATCGTCTACCCGCAGTTCTGCGCCGTCCACTGCTGCCAATCCGAATCCTCTGTCTGCTGCTCCTCCTTCCTCCCAGCCTCCTCACTCCACTACAATGACACCTGCTCAGGAGCGGGAACACTCCCAGGAACTGTTCTCGGGCCCCTGCTTAGATTGGGCAGCAGCGGTTCCTCTCCCACCAGAGGAGTTTATCGTCACTGATGCCCAACCATTCGAAAGTTCCCGGGGTCCGGGGGAAGAGGCTGGGGACTTCCGCCAACTGTCTCAACAACTTTCTGTGGGTGAGGAGGACGATGACGATCAGACACAGTTGTCTTGCAGTGAGGTAGTAGTAAGGGCAGTAAGTCCCAGGGAGCAGCGCACAGAGGATTCGGAGGAAGAGCAGCAGGACGATGAGGTGACTGACCCCACCTGGTGTGCAACGCTTACTCAGGAGGACAGGTCTTCAGAGGGGGAGTCAAGGGCATCAGCAGGGCAGGTTGCAAGAGGCAGTGCAGTGGCCAGGGGTAGAGGCAGGGCCAGACCGAATAATCCACCAAGTGTTTCCCAAAGCGCCCCCTCGCGCCATGCCACCCTGCGGAGGCCGAGGTGCTCTAAGGTCTGGCAGTTTTTCACAGAGACGCCTGACGACCGACGAACAGTGGTGTGCAACCTTTGTCGCGCAAAGCTCAGCCGGGGAGCCAACACCAACAGCCTCACCACCACCACCATGCGCAGACATATGATGGCCAAGCACCCCGCAAGGTGGGACAAAGGCCGTTCACCGCCTCCGGTTTGCACCCCTGCCTCTCCCCCTGTGCCCCAACCTGCCACTGAGATGCAACCCCCCTCTCAGGACACAGGCACTACCGCCTCATGGCCTGCACCCACACCCTCATCTCCGCTGTCCTCGGCCCCATCCAGCAGTGTAGTTCAGCGCACCGTTCAGCCGTCGCTTGCGCAAGTGTTCGAGCGCAAGCGCAAGTACGCCGCCACGCACCCGCACGCTCAAACGTTAACCGTCCGCATCGCAAAATTCATCAGCCTTGAGATGCTGCCGTATAGGGTTGTGGAAACGGAGTCCTTCAAAAGTATCATGGAGGCGGCGGCCCCGCGCTACTCAGTTCCCAGTCGCCACTACTTTTCCCGATGTGCCGTCCCAGCCCTGCACGACCACGTCTCCCGCAACATTGTGCGCGCCCTCACCAACGCGGTTACTGCCACGGTCCACTTAACTACGGACACGTGGACAAGCACAGGCGGGCAGGGCCACTACATCTCCCTGACGGCACATTGGGTGAATTTAGTGGAGGCTGGGACAGAGTCAGAGCCTGGGACCGCTCACGTCCTACCCACCCCCAGAATTGCGGGCCCCAGCTCGGTGGTGGTATCTGCGGAGGTGTATGCTTCCTCCACTAAAGCACCCTCCTCCTCCTCCTCCTCCTCCTCCTCTGTCTCACAATCAAGATGTGTTAGCAGCAGCATGTCGCCAGCAGTCGGTGTCGCGCGGTGTGGCAGCACAGCGGTGGGCAAGCGTCAGCAGGCCGTGCTGAAACTACTCAGCTTAGGCGATAAGAGGCACACGGCCCACGAACTGCTGCAGGGTCTGACACAGCAGACCGACCGCTGGCTTGCGCCGCTGAGCCTCCAACCGGGCATGGTCGTGTGTGACAACGGCCGTAACCTGGTGGCGGCTCTGCAGCTCGGCAGCCTCACGCACGTGCCATGCCTGGCCCACGTCTTTAATTTGGTGGTTCAGCGGTTTCTGAAAAGCTACCCACGCTTGTCAGACCTGCTCGTAAAGGCGCGCCGGCTCTGCGCACATTTCCGCAAGTCCCACACGGACGCTGCCACCCTGCGCACCCTGCAACATCACTTTAAGCTGCCAGTGCACCGACTGCTGTGCGACGTGCCCACACGGTGGAACTCTACGCTCCACATGTTGGCCAGGCTCTATGAACAGCGTAGAGCTATAGTCGAATACCAACTCCAACATGGGCGGCGCAGTGGGAGTCAGCCTCCTCAATTCCTTTCAGAAGAGTGGGCCTGGTTGGCAGACATCTGCCATGTCCTTGGTAATTTTGAGGAGTCTACCCAGGTGGTGAGCGGCGATGCTACAATCATTAGCGTCACCATTCCTCTGCTATGCATCTTGAGAAATTCCCTGCAAACCATAAAGGCAGCTGCTTTGCGCTCGGAAACGGGGGCGGGGGAAGACAGTATGCCGCTGGATAGTCAGGGCACCCTCCTGTCTATTTCTCAGCGCGTACAGGAGGAGGAGGAGGAGCATGAGGAGGATGAGGAGGAGGGGGAAGAGACAGCTTGGCCCGCTGCTGACGGTACACCGGCTGATTGCCTGTCATCCTTTCAGCGTGTATGGCCTGAGGAGGAGGAGGAGGAGGAGGATCCTGAAAGTGATCTTCCTAGTGAAGACAGCCATGTGTTGCGTACAGGTACCCTGGCACACATGGCTGACTTCATGTTAGGATGCCTTTCTCGTGACCCTCGCGTTGCACGCATTCTGGCCACGACGGATTACTGGGTGTACACACTGCTCGATCCACGGTATAAGGAGAACCTGCCCACTCTGATTCCCGAAGAGGAAAGGGGTTCGAGAGTGTTGCTATACCACAGGACCCTTGCGGACAAGCTGATGGTAAAATTCCCAGCCGACAGCGCTAGTGGCAGAAGGCGCAGTTCCGAGGGCCATGTTGCAGGGGATGTGCGTAGATCGAGCAGCATGTACATCCCAGGCAGTGCAACAGTCTTTAAGGGCCTGGCCAGCTTTATGGCTCCCCACCAAGACTGTGTCACCGCTCCCCAGTCACGGCTGAGTCGGCGGGAGCACTGCAAAAGGATGGTGAGGGAGTACGTAGCGGATCGCACGACCATCCTTGGTGACGCCTCTGCTCCCTACAACTACTGGGTGTCGAAGCTGGACACGTGGCCTGAACTAGCCCTGTATGCCCTTGAGGTGCTTGCTTGTCCTGCGGCTAGCGTGTTGTCGGAGAGGGTGTTTAGTGCGGCTGGGGGAATCATCACCGATAAGCGTAGCCGCTTGTCAACCGACAGTGCCGACAGGCTAACACTCATCAAGATGAACAAAGGCTGGATTTCGCCAGACTTCTGTTCTCCACCAGCGGACAGCAGCGATACGTAAGCAATACGTAGGCTGCACCCGCGGATGGAAGCATCGTTCTCTATCACCATCCAAAACGGGGACATTTGTGCTTCATCAATCTGTGTCTAATATTCCTCCTCCTCCTCCTCCTGTTCCTCCTCGTGAAACCTCACGTAATCACGCTGAACGGGCAATTTTTCTTAGGGCCACAAGGCTCACTCAAATAATTTTTCTGAACAATTTTTATAAGTTTCAATGCGCTTAAAAGCATTGGAACTTTAACTTGAACCAATTTTTCGTTACACTGGGCTGCCTCCAGGCCTAGTTACCACTTAAGCCACATTAACCAAAGCGATTAATGGGTTTCACCTGCCCTCTTGGCTGGCCATGGCCAATTTTTGGGATGTACATTAGTACTGTTGATACAGCAATTTGTGTGGGCCCTCGCCTACAGTGTAATCAAATTAATTTTTAGCCCACCTGCATTACAGCTGACGTTACCTCAGCTGTGTTGGGCAATGCAATGGGATATTTTTGTGTACCGCCGGTGGGTTCCAGGGAGCCACCCATGCTGTAGGTGCACACTGAGTTTTTAATACATCTGTACACTTCTAAAGAACCCGTCTGACTGGGGCATGCAGTGTGGGCCGAAGCACACCTGTATTACGCACGACATTACTACCTCAGCTGTGTTGGGCAATGCAATGGGATATTTCTATGTACCGCCGGTGGCTTCCTGGCACCCACCCAGGCAGTGGGTCCACAGGGAGTTAAACCTACATGTGTCCACTTGTAAAGAATCCCAGTCTGACTGGGGCATGCAGTGTGGGCCGAAGCCCACCTGCATTAAGCACGACATTACTACCTCAGCTGTGTTGGGCAATGCAATGGGATATTTCTATGTACCGCCGGTGGCTTCCTGGCACCCACCCATGCTGTAGGTGCACACGGAGTTTTTACTACATCTGTACACTTATAAAGAACCCCAGTCTGACTGGGGCATGCAGTGTGGGCCGAAGTCCACCTGCATTAAGCACGACATTACTACCTCAGCTGTGTTGGGCAATGCAATGGGATATTTCTGTGTACCGCCGGTGGGTTCCAGGGAGCCACCCATGCTGTGGGTCGACAGGGACTTCACAATAGGGAGTTGTACCTGCCTGTGTCTATGAATTAAAAAGCCCGGTCTGACTGGGGCATGCAGACACCTTGACAGAATGAATAGTGTGTGGCACATAGGTTCCCCATTGCTATGCCCACGTGTGCAGCTCCTGATGGCGGTGGCACAGGATTCTATTTCTCATTGCTTCTGTACAGCATTGTGGGCTATCGCTCCGCCACTTTTAAAGAGGGTCGCTGCCTAGCCGTGCCAACCTCTGCAGTGTATGCCTGCGGTCCCTCGTCATGGCAGACGCAATTCTAAATAGACATGAGCGTGGTGTGGCATGAGGGCAGCTGAAGGCTGCGCAGGGACACTTTGGTGTGCGCTGTGGGGGGGAGGGGGTGCGGTTGGGCAGCATGTAACTCAGGAGAAGTGGCAGTGGAGTGTCATGCAGGCAGTGATTGTGCTTTGTTGGAGGTAGTGTGGTGCTTAGCAAAGGTATGCCATGCTAATGAGGGCTTTTCAGAAGTAAAAGTTGTTGGGAGGGGGGGGGGCCCACTCTTGCCGGTATTGTGGCTTAATAGTGGGACCTGGGAACTTGAGATGCAGCCCAACATGTAGCCCCTCGCCTGCCCTATCCGTCACTGTGTCATTCCCATCACTTTCCTGAATTGCCCAGATTTTCACACATGAAAACCTTAGCGAGCATCGGCGAAATACAAAAATGTTCTGGTCGCCCATTGACTTCAATGGGGTTCGTTGTTCGAAACGAACCCTCGAGCATCACGGGAAGTTCGTTACGAATAACGAACACCCGAACATTTTGGTGTTCGCTCATCTCTAGCTACAACTCTTCAGACACATGGCCCGCATGCACCGCCGCATATAATTTAATGTTGGACGTGCTGACTTTGTTCTTTGTTCCATTATCTAGAGGTATAGCATTACTGTCAGGGGACATAAAGGGTTAATGGTAAAAAAATGCCTTATACACAAGAACTGCCCCTCTTTTTTTGTAACAGAAGGTATGCCGGCCGTCTCCTCCATGCAGCTCTCACCTGATTCCCCAATACATCTTCACTTATAACACTGCCCAACGATGATTTTGTTTTGGGCTCAGAATTGGCGCATTCTTATGTATTTCCATCTGCTGAATTCAAAAATCACCGATCAGCTCTTGGTTTTGAGATACAGTGACATGTCATTTGGGGGGGGGGGGGGGTTGTCACACCTCTCTACCGACATAACACGACGTTCTCATATGTTTGTAGCTTATAAACAGTTAATGTCGCTCTGACTGAGTTTCATTTTGTTTCTGTTTTTCTGCTTCTGAAGTGTAAAATTTGCATCCAAAATGCCACAAAAATGTGTAAATTTAGTGAATAATCGTTGTTACATTTGTGGTGAAATAACATTTTCGTCACAGAAACGCCATCTGCCGCCTCTTGTGAAGACCGCCTGTCATCATTATTGTGGTGTGAAGGTCGGGGACCCGGACAAGTCACGGGCTCCACATATATGTTGTAACTCTTGTTCAGTTAAACTACCAGAATGTTTTTTATTTTTCAGCCAATCTATGGCTTCTGCTGCACCTTTGGTTTGGCGGGAGCCTACACACCATACAGATGAGGGCTATATCTGCTTGACTCCACCTATGAAGGCAGGATTGTCAATGAAGAAAACAGGAACAGTCCAAAACCTGAATCTTCCATCTGCTATTCGACCTCTTCCACAGTCAGATAGTTCACCAGTTCCTACTCCACCCCAACATTATCAGGAGAAAATGAAGGAGAGGTGGAAAAAGAAGAACCCAACAAGCCTCCCACATCCCATGACCCTGACTATGAGGTAACAGATGATACACCGCACAGACCGAGTCAAGTGGAACTGAGTGATCTCATTCCAGACCTTGACTTGTCAAAGGAGAAGGCGGAACTTCTAGGGTCAAGACTACAGCAATGGGATCTTCTCCAGCGTGATGTCAGGGTCTCACAGTACAGAGAACCTCAGAGGGATCGGCTTACTTTTTTTGAGAAGAAAAACAATCTGGTTCTTTGCTGCGACATTAATGGTTGCTGAAATGTGTGAATTTGGACCATGATCCAACTGAATAGAGGCCATTCATAGACTATTCATAGACTCCTCCAAGCTTAGTGTGAAAGCGGTATTACTTCACAACGGCAACCATCTTCCTTCTATTCCTGTGGGTCGTGCAGTTCACATGAAGAAGACCTGTACAAACATGACAGCCCTCCTCGGCTCAATCAGATATGCTGAACACAAGTGGACAATCTGTGGCGATCTAAAGGTCATGGCTGTACTCTTAGGATGCCACTGGGGTCACTAAACACTGATGTATATGGGGCAGGAGGGACAGGAAATCGCATTACATTCAAGAGGACCGGCCTGCAAGAAATCTTGACTCTACCGAGAAATATGTCATTGCCGAGCCTCTCGTGGACCCAAAAGATGTTCTTCTTCCACCTTTCATATAAAGCCGGGTTTAATGAAAAATGTTGTCAAAGGCATGACCCAGGAAGGACGGGCAGTTAAGTACTTAGGAGACACATTTCCTAGATTGAGTGATGTGAAGGAAGGTATTCTTGTTGGGCCACAGATTTGACACCTTGTAAAGGATCCTGCGTTTGACCAGGTTTTGGAGGAAAAGGAATCTCGGCAAGAGAGTTATTCATGGATTCTTAGGCAATAAAAGAGATACCTACACTCAGTTGGTGACAGGACTTCTGGAGAAATCCCATCAACTCGGATTCAACATGTCCCTTAAAGTCCATTTTCTCCACTCCCACATAGACTTTTCCCTGCCAGTTGTGGAGCGGTCAGTGATGAACACGGAGAAAGATTCCTCCAGGATATTTCTGTAATGGAGCACAGATATCAGGGCCGTTGGAATAAAGCAATGCTTGCAGATTACTGCTGGTCTGTGTAGGGATGCTCCGGAACTCACTTACAAGAGGCAAGCCAAAAGAAAACAATCTCCTGAAGTCCCCACATGATTCTCTTCACACCGAACCGCCGGCCAGGAATTCTTCCAGCAATTTAGAACTTGTAGAATGTAACTGGCATTAAAAAAATTCACATGCACTCTCAATGTTGTAAGCATATGTAATTAAAATGTATCATTTTCCTAGGGGGCTTTCTCTTTCTGCCATATTACAATGGCGCCATCTGCTGGCTAGAGCCAGTACTGCGGTATGGTACATGCTGGAGAGGCACCCCGATAACAGAGCAGCTGGTAATTTACAGTAAGAATACCTTGCTGGACATCTTCCGACATCAGAGCTGTACAGGCTTCAATCAGAATGTTGGAAAACGTCAGAGAGGGGATTGGAAAGGGTTAAACCATTAAAATAACATGCCTCCACCTATGGTAGATCACAGAAAGTAGAGCTAATAAAACATTTTCTTTGTCATATTCGTTTTTCTTACCCCAATATTAGTAGGATTTGACTCACGAAGTTAAGGAAACATTCCAATATATTTTTTGCTGGCTAGTGTAATCAATGGTCCTTAATTCTCCACCTGCTTAAAAAACTTCATTGCAGAGGCGGGGACAGCGCAGAGAGGGTGCGGCTGAGTCACGGCAGCTGAGGAAAGGGGAGTATGTGTGTTTTTTTTTTTTACACTACTTTGGCTTGTTTTTCAGGAAAGGGCTTATATTTAACCCCTTCCCACTCCAGGGCATAAGTTTACGTCCTGGCAGCGGGGTACTTCCCGCAACAGGGTGTAAACTTATGTCCTGGGGATAGCGCAAGATCACTTATGATCTCGCGCTATCCCACAGCGGGACTGACAGCCGGCCTCCCGCTGCAACAGTGGGGGTGCATCGGAGATGCGCCCCCCACTGTTAAACTCTTCCCTGCCGCGATCTATGTAGCTCTCGGCATGGGAGGGGATCACTGAGGGATCGCGCTTCCCCTGTGATGTCACCAGGCTCTCGCGATATAATCGCAGAGCGCCCGGCTGGTTGCCATGGCAACAAGACGCCAGGTACTGGCGTCCTGTATTGCCATAGCCTGTGATCGCTGTCCTCTGCACTAGTCTGTAGCTCATGTTGTGGAAGGGCCTTTCCTCCTCTGTAACAATCTGCCACTCATGTGGTGGCAGGGTCTTCTCTCCTCTGTAGTGGTTTGTAGCTCATGTGGTGGCAGGCTCTTCTCTCCTCTGTAGTGGTTTGTAGCTCATGTGGTGGCAGGGTCTTCTCTCCTCTGTAGTGGTTTGTAGCTCATGTGGTGGCAGGGTCTTCTCTCCTCTGTAGTGGTTTGTAGCTCATGTGGTGGCTGGGTCTTCTCTCCTCTGTAGTGGTTTGTAGCTCACGTGGTGGCAGGCTCTTCTCTCCTCTGTAGTGGTTTGTAGCTCATGTGGTGGCTGGGTCTTCTCTCCTCTGTAGTGGTTTGTAGCTCATGTGGTGGCTGGGTCTTCTCCTCTGTAGTGGTCTGTAGCTCATGTGGTGGCAGGGTCTTCTCTCCTCTATAGTGGTCTGTAGCTCATGTGGTGGCAGGGTCTTCTCTCCTCTGTAGTGGTTTGTAGCTCATGTGGTGGCAGGGTCTTCTCTCCTCTATAGTGGTCTGTAGCTCATGTGGTGGCAGGGTTTTCTCCACTTTGTACCAGTCTTAAGCTCATGTGGTGGCAGGGTCTTCTCTCCTCTGTACTAGTCTTAAGCTCATTCAGTGGCTGGGTCTTCTCTCCTATGTAGTGGTTTGTAGCTCATGTGGTGGCTGGGTCTGCTCTCCTCTATAGTGGTCTGTAGCTCATGTGGTGGCATAGTCTTGTCTCCTCTGTAGTGGTTTGTAGCTCATGTGGTGGCTGGGTCTTCTCTCCTCTATAGTGATCTGTAGCTCATGTGATGGCATAGTCTTCTCTCCTTTGTAGTGGTCTGTAGCTTATGTGGTGGCAGGGTCTTCTCTCCTCTGTACCAGGCTTAAGCTCATGTAGTCGCAGGGCCTTCTCTCCTCTGTACCAATCTGCCACTCGTGTGGTGGCAGGATCTTCTTTCCTCGATATTGGTCTGTCACTGATGTGGCAGTAGAGTCTTCTCTGTACTGGTCTGTTTCTCAATGTGGCAGCAATGTCGCCTCTCCTCTGTACCGGTCAGTCGCTCATGTGAAGGCAATTTTGCTCTCCTCCGTACAGGTCTCTCACTTATGTGGTGGCATAGTCTTCTCTCCTCTGTACTGGTCTGTAGCTCATGTAGTGGCAGCATCTTCTCTCTTCTGTACTGGTCTGTAGCTTAAGTGGTGGAAGGGCCTTCTCTACTCTGTACCGGTCTGCCAACCATGTAGTGGCAGGGCCTTTCCTCCTCTGTACCAATCTGCCACTCATTTGGTGACAGGGTCCTCTCTCTTCTGTAGTGGTCTGTAGCTCATGTGGTGGCTGGATCTTCTCTCTTCTGTAGTGGTCTGTAGCTCATGTGGTGGCTGGATCTTCTCTCCTCTATAGTGGTATGTAGCTCATGTGGTGGCTGGATCTTCTCTCCTCTATAGTGGTATGTAGCTCATGTGGTGGCTGGATCTTCCCTCCTCTATAGTGGTCTGTAGCTCATGTGGTGGCATAGTCTTCTCTCCCTTATAGTGGTCTGTAGCTCATGTGGTGGCATGGTCTTCTCTCCTCTGTAGTGGTTTGTAGCTCATGTGGTGGCAGGGTCTTCTCTCCTTTGTAGTGGTCTGTAGCTTATGTGGTGGCAGGGTCTTCCCTCCTCTGTAGTGGTCTGTAGCTCATGTAGTGGCTGGATCTGCTCTCCTCTGTAGTGATTTGTAGCTCATGTGGTGGCTGGATCTTCTCTCCTCTATGGTGGTCTGTAGCTCATGTGGTGGCATAGTCTTCTCTCCTCTATAGTGGTCTGTAGCTTATGTGGGGGCTGGGTCTTCCCTCCTCTGTAGTGGTCTGTAGCTCATGTGGTGGCTGGATCTGCTCTCCTCTGTAGTGGTCTGTAGCTCATGTGGTGGCTGGATCTGCTCTCCTCTGTAGTGGTCTGTAGCTCATGTGGTGGCTGGATCTTCTCTCCTCTATAGTGGTCTGTAGCTCGTGTGGTGGCTGGATCTTCTCTCCTCTATAGTGGTATGTAGCTCATGTGGTGGCTGGATCTTCTCTCCTCTATAGTGGTCTGTAGCTCATGTGGTGACAGGGTCTTCTCTCCTCTGTAGTGGTTTGTAGCTCATGTGGTGGCTGGGTCTTCTCTCCTCTGTAGTGGTTTGTAGCTCATGTGGTGGCTGGGTCTTCTCTCCTCTGTGGTGGTTTGTAGCTCATGTGGTGGCTGGGTCTTCTCTCCTCTATAGTGGTCTGTAGCTCATGTGGTGGCTGGGTCTTCTCTCCTTTGTAGTGGTCTGTAGGTCATGTGACGGCTGGATCTTCTATCCTCTATAGTGGTCCGTAGCTCATGTGGTGGCTGGGTCTTCTATCCTCTATAGTGGTTTGTATCTCATGTAGTGGCATAGTCTTCTCTCCTCTGTAGTGGTCTGTAGGTCATGTGGTGGCTGGATCTTCTATCCTCTATAGTGGTTTGTATCTCATGTTATGGCATAGTCTTCTCTCCTTTGTAGTAGTTGTAGCTCATGTGGTGGTATATTCTTCTCTCCTCTGTAGTGCTCTGTAGCTCATGTTGTGGCTGGGTCTTCTCTCCTTTGTAGTGGTCTGTAGCTCATGTAGTGGCAGGGTCTTCTCTCCTCTATAGTGATTTGTAGCTCATGTGGTGGCTGGGTCTTCTCTCCTTTGTAGTGGTCTGTAGCTCATGTGGTGGCTGGGTCTTCTCTCCTCTGTAGTGGTTTGTAGCTCATATGGTAGCAGGCTCTTCTCTCCTCTGTAGTGGTTTGTGGCTCATGTGGTGGCTGGGTCTTTTCTCCTCTATAGTGGTCTGTAGCTCATGTGGTGGCAGGGTCTTCTCTCCTCTATAGTGGTCTGTAGCTCATGTGGTGGCAGGCTCTTCTCTCCTCTGTAGTGGTCTGTAGCTCATGTGGTGGCAGGGTCTTCTCTCCTCTGTAGTGGTCTGTAGCTCATGTGGTGGCAGGGTCTTCTCTCCTCTGTAGTGGTTTGTAGCTCATGTGGTGGCTGGGTCTTCTCTCCTTTGTAGTGGTCTGTAGCTCATGTGGTGGCAGGGTCTTCTCTCCTCTGTAGTCGTCTGTAGCTCATGTGGTGGCTGGGTCTTTTCTCCTCTATAGTGGTATGTAGCTCATGTGGTGGCTGGATCTTCTCTCCTCTATAGTGGTCTGTAGCTCATGTGGTGACAGGGTCTTCTCTCCTCTGTAGTGGTTTGTAGCTCATGTGGTGGCAGGGTCTTCTCTCCTCTGTAGTGGTTTGTAGCTCATGTGGTGGCAGGCTCTTCTCTCCTCTGTAGTGGTTTGTAGCTCATGTGGTGGCAGGGTCTTCTCTCCTCTGTAGTGGTTTGTAGCTCATGTGGTGGCTGGGTCTTCTCTCCTCTGTAGTGGTTTGTAGCTCACGTGGTGGCAGGCTCTTCTCTCCTCTGTAGTGGTTTGTAGCTCATGTGGTGGCTGGGTCTTCTCTCCTCTGTAGTGGTTTGTAGCTCATGTGGTGGCTGGGTCTTCTCCTCTGTAGTGGTCTGTAGCTCATGTGGTGGCAGGGTCTTCTCTCCTCTATAGTGGTCTGTAGCTCATGTGGTGGCAGGGTCTTCTCTCCTCTGTAGTGGTTTGTAGCTCATGTGGTGGCAGGGTCTTCTCTCCTCTATAGTGGTCTGTAGCTCATGTGGTGGCAGGGTTTTCTCCACTTTGTACCAGTCTTAAGCTCATGTGGTGGCAGGGTCTTCTCTCCTCTGTACTAGTCTTAAGCTCATTCAGTGGCTGGGTCTTCTCTCCTATGTAGTGGTTTGTAGCTCATGTGGTGGCTGGGTCTGCTCTCCTCTATAGTGGTCTGTAGCTCATGTGGTGGCATAGTCTTGTCTCCTCTGTAGTGGTCTGTAGCTTATGTGGTGGCAGGGTCTTCTCTCCTCTGTACCAGTCTTAAGCTCATGTAGTCGCAGGGCCTTCTCTCCTCTGTACCAATCTGCCACTCGTGTGGTGGCAGGATCTTCTTTCCTCGATATTGGTCTGTCACTGATGTGGCAGTAGAGTCTTCTCTGTACTGGTCTGTTTCTCAATGTGGCAGCAATGTCGCCTCTCCTCTGTACCGGTCAGTCGCTCATGTGAAGGCAATTTTGCTCTCCTCCGTACAGGTCTCTCACTTATGTGGTGGCATAGTCTTCTCTCCTCTGTACTGGTCTGTAGCTCATGTAGTGGCAGCATCTTCTCTCTTCTGTACTGGTCTGTAGCTTAAGTGGTGGAAGGGCCTTCTCTACTCTGTACCGGTCTGCCAACCATGTAGTGGCAGGGCCTTTCCTCCTCTGTACCAATCTGCCACTCATTTGGTGACAGGGTCCTCTCTCTTCTGTAGTGGTCTGTAGCTCATGTGGTGGCTGGATCTTCTCTCTTCTGTAGTGGTCTGTAGCTCATGTGGTGGCTGGATCTTCTCTCCTCTATAGTGGTATGTAGCTCATGTGGTGGCTGGATCTTCTCTCCTCTATAGTGGTATGTAGCTCATGTGGTGGCTGGATCTTCCCTCCTCTATAGTGGTCTGTAGCTCATGTGGTGGCATAGTCTTCTCTCCCTTATAGTGGTCTGTAGCTCATGTGGTGGCATGGTCTTCTCTCCTCTGTAGTGGTTTGTAGCTCATGTGGTGGCAGGGTCTTCTCTCCTTTGTAGTGGTCTGTAGCTTATGTGGTGGCAGGGTCTTCCCTCCTCTGTAGTGGTCTGTAGCTCATGTAGTGGCTGGATCTGCTCTCCTCTGTAGTGATTTGTAGCTCATGTGGTGGCTGGATCTTCTCTCCTCTATGGTGGTCTGTAGCTCATGTGGTGGCATAGTCTTCTCTCCTCTATAGTGGTCTGTAGCTTATGTGGGGGCTGGGTCTTCCCTCCTCTGTAGTGGTCTGTAGCTCATGTGGTGGCTGGATCTGCTCTCCTCTGTAGTGGTCTGTAGCTCATGTGGTGGCTGGATCTGCTCTCCTCTGTAGTGGTCTGTAGCTCATGTGGTGGCTGGATCTTCTCTCCTCTATAGTGGTCTGTAGCTCGTGTGGTGGCTGGATCTTCTCTCCTCTATAGTGGTATGTAGCTCATGTGGTGGCTGGATCTTCTCTCCTCTATAGTGGTCTGTAGCTCATGTGGTGACAGGGTCTTCTCTCCTCTGTAGTGGTTTGTAGCTCATGTGGTGGCTGGGTCTTCTCTCCTCTGTAGTGGTTTGTAGCTCATGTGGTGGCTGGGTCTTCTCTCCTCTGTGGTGGTTTGTAGCTCATGTGGTGGCTGGGTCTTCTCTCCTCTATAGTGGTCTGTAGCTCATGTGGTGGCTGGGTCTTCTCTCCTTTGTAGTGGTCTGTAGGTCATGTGACGGCTGGATCTTCTATCCTCTATAGTGGTCCGTAGCTCATGTGGTGGCTGGGTCTTCTATCCTCTATAGTGGTTTGTATCTCATGTAGTGGCATAGTCTTCTCTCCTCTGTAGTGGTCTGTAGGTCATGTGGTGGCTGGATCTTCTATCCTCTATAGTGGTTTGTATCTCATGTTATGGCATAGTCTTCTCTCCTTTGTAGTAGTTGTAGCTCATGTGGTGGTATATTCTTCTCTCCTCTGTAGTGCTCTGTAGCTCATGTTGTGGCTGGGTCTTCTCTCCTTTGTAGTGGTCTGTAGCTCATGTGGTGGCTGGGTCTTCTCTCCTCTGTAGTGGTTTGTAGCTCATATGGTAGCAGGCTCTTCTCTCCTCTGTAGTGGTTTGTGGCTCATGTGGTGGCTGGGTCTTTTCTCCTCTATAGTGGTCTGTAGCTCATGTGGTGGCAGGGTCTTCTCTCCTCTATAGTGGTCTGTAGCTCATGTGGTGGCAGGCTCTTCTCTCCTCTGTAGTGGTCTGTAGCTCATGTGGTGGCAGGGTCTTCTCTCCTCTGTAGTGGTCTGTAGCTCATGTGGTGGCAGGGTCTTCTCTCCTCTGTAGTGGTTTGTAGCTCATGTGGTGGCTGGGTCTTCTCTCCTTTGTAGTGGTCTGTAGCTCATGTGGTGGCAGGGTCTTCTCTCCTCTGTAGTCGTCTGTAGCTCATGTGGTGGCTGGGTCTTTTCTCCTCTATAGTGGTCTGTAGCTCATGTGGTGGCAGGGTCTTCTCTACTCTGTAGTCGTCTGTAGCTCATGTGGTGGCATGGTCTTCTCTCCTCTGTAGTAGTTTGCAGCTCATGTGGTGGCAGGGTCTTCTCTCCTTTGTAGTGGTCTGTAGCTTAAGTGTTGGCTGGATCTTCTCTCCTCTATAGTGGTCTGTAGCTCATGTGGTGGCAGGGTCTTCTCTCCTTTGTAGTGGTCTGTAGCTCATGTGTTGGCTGGATCTTCTCTCCTCTGTAGTTGTCTGTAGCTCATGTGGTGGCTGGGTCTTCTCTCCTCTGTAGTGGTTTGTAGCTCATGTGGTGGCTGGGTCTTCTCTCCTCTGTAGTGGTCTGTAGCTCATGTGGTGGCTGGGTCTTCTCTCCTCTGTAGTGGTCTGTAGCTCATGTGGTGGCATGGTCTTCTCTCCTCTGTAGTTGTCTGTCCCTCAGGTTGCCATGTTTATTCTCCCATCCCCCTGTTGCTGTCTGTGCAGCTGTTATCTGTATATGTAAATGACATAGATAAGAGTCTACATCTCAGTTCCTGCTCTGCTTTCTTTGGATGTTTCCGTTGTTCCTGAATCAATGCAGAGTGTTGGCCGTACTGCATGTATCCTGGTCAGAAATAAAGTAACACTACAAATACGATAAAGAAATAAGTATAGAGCCGGAGCCGAGAAAGGGGGGATTATTGGGAGCGGGGTCCTCTATCTCCTCATAAACCGCATGGGTGCATTTAGGGGACGATCTGCTTGTCTAAATGGGCATTGATGTCACCACTGCTTGTTAGCGCTCCAGTGGAACATTTACTCAGGCGGATCACCGCAGACTAAGGGTGCCGACCCACTAGCGTTTATTTACGCTGCGAATTGGCTGCGGTTTTTTTTTCCAATCGTCAATGGGACTTTTTAATGTTAAAAACGCAACGCACGTTTTTGGTGAGTTGCGTTTTAAACATTAGAAAGTCCTGTTGATGATTGGAAAAAAAAACACAGCCAATTCGCAGCGGAAAAAAAAAACGCTGGTGGGTCGGCACCCTATCGCTCATTTCTCGCTGACTTCTATGTGAAGTGCTGCGCAGGGAGCGTTTACACTCAGCGATCCAGCTTGAATGTCAGCAATAATGAAAAGTAAACGATTTTCTTGCGTTTAGTCGTAACGATTATCGCGCATTTTCGTTCATTTGAATGAATTTTGCCCAATAATTGTCCCATTTAAATGGTCCTTATGAGCAAAGCCCGCACTCCTATCTCCTTAGGCTGCCTTCACACTGGCGTGAAAATCGTGCAAGATTATGTGTTGTGAGACTCACAAATATGAACTCCGTTCTTTTGAATGGCTTCTTACACATTAGCGACATTTTCCTGCATGGCACTGCGATTGAAAGCAATGGGGGGACTCCGTGACAGCCGCAGCAGGGGATACCCTTCCTGCCCGCAGTGCTGCCAGGCTGTTTACACATGAAGATGCCTGGCATCCACAGGGCTTTCACATGGCGGGGAGCGCGATATTCACGGCCACATATCACTCTGGCCAGCGTGAGGTTCGCCTTATAGATATGAAGCTCCTGTCTTAACCCCTTGAGTGGCACGCCCGGAAATTTTCCGGGACGAGCTCCACTGCTCATAGCGATATAGGAAGATTTCCGGGCTATGTATCGCTATGGGAGCTGCAGAGCACAATGCCACAAGCTGTGACAGTGTGCTCTGCCTGCACAGACCCACAGAGAACAAAGCAAGGGCTTTGAAAAACCAGCAGAAGATATTGCTGATATGCCGGCAATCTCCTGCTTTGCTTACAGGTTGCCATAGAGACCATCGGCTTGTCAGAAGCAAGCCAATGGTCTCTGTGGCAGGGAGAGCTGGTGCTTGGCTGTGAGAGGACAGCTAGGTACCTGCTCTTACAGCAGAGATCAGAGAAAACCTCCGATCTCTGCTGTGTTAACCCTTTACATGCGGCAGTCTATTTGACTGCAGCATGTAAAGGGCTGTCACTGCAGCATGTAAGGGGCTGTCACCATCGGACCCCCAGAATGTGATCAGGGGTCCTGATGGGTCCCTGTGGAAGTCCCCTAAAGGGACAAAAAAAATAAAATAAATAAAAATTAAAAAAAAAAAAAAATGTAAAAAAATTATTTAAAAAAATTATAAAACCACTTGTCTCCCTTTACTTTGTAAAAAATCAAAAATACAATCACAGATGTGGTATCCGTGCGTCGTAATGACCCAGAGAAGGAAGTTAATGCATTATTTAACCCCTTAATGACATGGCCCCTGTTTTTCTTTTTTCCCCATTTCTTTTTTTCCTCCCCCGTTTAAAAAAATCACAACTTGTTCCGCAAAAAACAAGCCCTTATATGGCCATGTCAATGGAAAAATGAAAAAGTTATGGCTCTTGAGACGCAACTGCAAAACTAGTTGAAATTCAATGATTAGACCATTTTAAAAAACCTGACCTGGTGGGCACGACAGGGTGGTAGGAAACCCGCCACTCAAGGGGTTAAACCAGGTTGATGTTGTGATGGCGCAGTGGTGACAATGCACTCCAGAGGAGGGTAAAAATACCTGAATATTGCATTATGTATCCTCATAGATCTTAAACTCGTGCCCCCCCCCCCCATTATTAGATTGTAAACTTGTGTCCCCCCTATTATTCATAGATTGTAAACTTGTGCCCCTCCCTATTATAAGATCGTAAACTTGTGTCCCCCCCTATTATTCATTGATTGTAAACTTATGCCCCCCCTATTATAAGATCGTAAACCCGTGTCCCCCCGTTTATTCATAGATCGTAAACTCGTGCCCCCCCTATTATTAGATCGTAAACTCGTGCCCCCCCATTATTAGATTGTAAACTCGTGCCCCCCCCCTATTATTAGATCGTAAACTTGTGTCCCCCCCATTATTAGATCGTAAACTCGTGCCCCCCCTATTATTAGATCGTAAACTCGTGCCCCCCCATTATTAGATCGTAAACTCGTGCCCCCCCTATTATTAGATCGTAAACTCATGCCCCCCCATTATTAGATCGTAAACTCGTGCCCCCCCTATTATTAGATCGTAAACTTGTGTCCCCCCCATTATTAGATCGTAAACTCGTGCCCCCCCTATTATAAGACCATAAACCCGTGTCCCCCCTATTATTAGATCGTAAACCCGTGTCCCCCCTATTATTAGATCGTAAACTCGTGCCCCCCTATTATTTGATCGTAAACTTGTGTCCCCCCTATTATTCATAGATTGTAAACTTGTGCCCCCCCATTATAAAATCGTAAACCCGTGTCCCCCGATTTCCTCGGGGTGATATCGTGCTCGCCAGTATGAAGACGCCCGAAGACGTAGACCAATTTATTTCTCACAGTCCATGTGAAAAAAGCAGGCAGTAAATAGTCTCACAGGCTACTATGAAACCGCGTGCTTCTGTGCTGCGCGCAGACATCACATGTCCAATTACACGGCCATGCGAATATGAGAACCTGGCGTTGTGGGTTTCCAATACGATCGTAGCTCTTCATGTGTTGATGAGATTGGCATACAGCTATATAACCCTCATCCTTGGTGATTTCAACATCCATACTAACGACCCCAGCTCCTCATCTGCCTCCCGGCTGTTAACACTTACCTCCTCCCTTGGCTTATCACTAATCTCTGACTCCCCCACTCATAGAGATGGTAACATTCTCGATTTAGTTTTCCTCCGTCTCTGCTCTGCCTCTCACTTTACTAACTCCCCACTTCCACTCTCGGATCACAACCTTCTCTCTTTCTCCATCAGGCACCCTAGCATCTCTCCTGACCCTCCTATCTATCGCACCTCTAGGAACCTCCAATCCGTCCGCGCTAAACAGTTTTCTGAGACCATCCAGTCCTCCACGTTCCCTATCTCTCTCCTCCCCTGCCCTAACGTGGCAGCTGAATACTACCACACCACCCTGAGACGTGCCCTGGATGAAGCAGCACCGCCCGTGACTTGAGCCGTCAACCGCAGAACATGGCAACCTTGGCTCACATACCAAACACGCTTCATCCGGCGGTGCTCTAGGTTTGCCCAACGGCTGTGGAGAAAATCTAAGCTGCCTGCAGACCTCCTCCGCTGCAAATTCATGCTTAAAACGTATAACCTAGCCCTTCACCACGCCAAGCAAGTTTCTTTCACCTCCCTTGTCTCCTCCCATAACCCCAAACGACTCTTCGACATCTTCCACTCCTCAGCCCCGAAGAACTGTCCCCTGTGACAGACCCGACTGCTGGAGAACGAGCTGCCTATTTCAAAGAAAAAAATCGACAACATCCGAAAATATATCTCCAAAAAACTGCATGGTTAGCCCCGATCCCCGTCTCCTCAGCACTGCATCCAGCACCACTCACTATCTACGTTAGAACCAATGACAGAGGAAGAAGTCTCCAGGCTCCTTTCCACTGCCCACCCCACCACCTGCGCTAGCGACCCTCTCCCCTCTCACCTCCTCTGCTCCCTTTCCCCAGCTCTCACTTATCACCTCACTACAATCTGCAACCTCTCCCTAACCTCTGGCACTTTTCCCTCCTCATTTAAACACTCCATCATATCCCCTCTGCTTAAAAAACCAACCCTGGACCCGACTAATGCTGCCAACTACCGACCCGTCTCAAACCTCCCCTTCATCTCCAAATTACTGGAACGCCCGGTCTACTCCCGCCTTACTCGCTTTCTCTCTGACAACTCACTCCTCGACACCCTCCAGTCTGGTTTCCGCTCTCTACACTCGGCCGAAACTGCCCTTACAAAAGTAACAAATGACCTGATGCAAAGTCGAGAGGTGATTACTCCCTACTAATCCTCCTTGACCTGTCTGCTGCATTTGACACTGTCGACCATAATCTCCTTCTCACTATGCTCCGCTCTATTGGTATAAAGGATACTGCTCTCTCCTGGTTCTCCTCCTACCTCTCTGACCGCTCTTTCAGTGTTTTCTTTGCTGGTTCTATCTCCGCTCCACTTCCTCTCGCTGTTGGGGTCCCCCAGGGCTCGGTCCTTGGTCCCCTTCACTTCTCTATCTACTCTATTCTATATCTATAAGCGCTGCGGAATTAGTTGGCGCTATACAAATAAAGATTATTATTATTATTATTATTACTGCCCCAATTGGACAAACCATCCACAGATTCGGCCTCCAATACCATCTCTACGCTGACGACACCCAACTATACACCTCCTCTCGTGAGATCTCTGGACCATTCCTCCAAAATATCACCGACTGTCTGTCCGCTGTCTCTAACACTATGTCCTCCCTTTTTTTCCTCAAACTAAACCTCTCTAAAACTGACCTCCTTGTCTTTCCACCTTCTAACCGACCTCCCCTCAACATCTCCATTCCAGTGTCTGGCACCATCATAACCCCCAGACGGCATGCCCGATGCCTTGGGGTCACACTGGACTCTGACCTCTCCTTTGCCCCCCATATCCAATCTCTGGCTCAAACATGCCACATGCACCTCAGAAATATTGCTAAAATACGGCCGTTCCTAACCACGGACACGCTTAAGACACTCGTGGTCACCCTCATCCACTCCCGGCTTGACTACTGCAACTCGCTACTCATCGGCCTCCCCCGCACTAGACTCACTCCACTCCAATCCATACTAAATGCAGCAGCTAGACTCATTTTTCTATCCAGTCGCTATTCAGACGCCTCTGCATTATGCCAGTCGCTGCATTGGCTGCCCATCCACTGCAGAACTAAATGTAAACTCCTCTACCTCACCCACAAAGCTCTGCATGGTGCCGCGCCACCATACATCGCCTCCCTCCTGTCAGTACACCACCATACATCGCCTCCCTACTGTCAGTACACCACCATACATCGCCTCCCTACTGTCAGTACACCACCATACATCGCCTCCCTACTGTCAGTACACCACCATACATCGCCTCCCTACTGTCCGTACACCACCATACATCGCCTCCCTACTGTCAGTATACCACCATACATCGCCTCCCTACTGTCAGTACACCACCATACATCGCCTCCCTACTGTCAGTACACCACCATACATCGCCTCCCTCCTGTCAGTACACCACCATACATCGCCTCCCTACTGTCAGTACACCACCATACATCGCCTCCCTACTGTCAGTACACCACCATACATCGCCTCCCTACTGTCAGTACACCACCATACATCGCCTCCCTCCTGTCAGTACACCACCATACATCGCCTCCCTCCTGTCAGTACACCACCCAGCGCGCTCACTCCGATCGGCTAACACCCTCAGACTAAACACCCCTCTAATACGAACCTCACACGCTCGCCTACAGGACTTCACCAGAGCAGCACCCATCCTCTGGAACGCTCTACCCCAAGGCATCCCGACAATTCCCGATGCACGACATTTCAGACGTGCCTTAAAAACGCACCTCTTCAGGGAAGCATACCAAATCTCCTGACCTAGTCCCCTGCCCCTCCCTATGGCTCCCCACACCTTCCATCCTGCCTATCACATACGACCTCTACCCCTGCACCTCCTTACCTCCCCACCCCGTTTGCTTTCTAATAACTCATCGCTGGACACCAGCCATCGCTGGACACCGCGAACGCCCGGCCATCGCTGGACACCGCGCACGCCCGGCCATCGCTGGACCCCGCGCACGCCCGGCCATCGCTGGACCCCGCGCACGCCCGGCCATCGCTGGACACCGCGAACGCCCGGCCATCGCTGGACACCCTGCACGCCCGGCCATCGCTGGACACCCTGCACGCCCGGCCATCGCTGGAGACCGCGCACGCCCGGCCATCGCTGGACCCCGCGCACGCCCGGCCATCGCTGGACCCCGCGCACGCCCGGCCATCGCTGGACCCCGCGAACGCCCGGCCATCGCTGGACACCGCGAACGCCCGGCCATCGCTGGACACCGCGCACGCCCGGCCATCGCTGGACCCCGCGCACGCCTGGCCGTCGCTGGACCCCGCGAACGCCCGGCCGTCGCTGGACCCCGCGAACGCCCGGCCGTCGCTGGACACCGCGAACGCCCGGCCGTCGCTGGACACCGCGCACGCCCGGCCGTCGCTGGACACCGCGCACGCCCGGCCATCGCTGGACACCGCGCACGCCCGGCCATCGCTGGACACCCTGCACGCCCGGCCATCGCTGGACACCCTGCACGCCCGGCCGTCGCTGGACACCGCGCACGCGCCAGATTTCATCAGCGATAGATCATATACCTGGACATTAGAAGCGGGGACGTCCGTGGCGCGGCCGTGCTGAGAAACTCTGACTCTTTCCACCTCATTTTAACAAGGCGCGCAAAAACCTCAAAAGAGGCTTGTACAGGTACCTGAGGCGGAATTCACGTCCGAGAAGATCGCGCAAAACTTGGCCGCCCAAAAAGCACAAATCGCACACGAATATGAACACCGCTCTTTTGCATGCAGTCATACAGCGACGCTGTGAGGAACAAAATGGCGGCAGGTCCTATTTTTTCGGAAATTCATCACCTATTGATTTCAATGGGACCCTAAATGCATCGCGGGCCGTGCGGCGAATGGGCGGAGCTTCCCAGTGAAAAACACTTCCGATTTTCTATCAGAGGATCGGAATTTGACAGAAATGAAGCGATTTTGCCTGAAAGTCGCCTCGTATCCGTGGGTACAACATGGGCGCGGAAACGGGGCAGTCTCTCTGTTTTAGTGTTTGGAGCGGCGTTGTAATCGCTGTAACGCGCCGGCAGGGACCGCAGCGGGGCTCCTCAGACGGACGCTTCTTACGCTGCCATATGCAAACGTTGCCTGCTGTATTTCAGTAAGAAACGCGGTGGAGCGGGCTGGACGCGTGGCGTCTCAGTGAACGGTGTGCGCGGTCTCAGGTGCACGCACACGGTGGAGCGGGCTGGACGCGTCTTAGTGAACGGTGTGCGCGGTCTCAGGTGCACGCACACGGTGGAGCGCGGTGGACGTGCGGCGTCTCAGTAAATGGTGTGCGCGGTCTCAGGTGCACGCACACGGTGGAGCCGGCTGGACGCGCGGCGTCTTAGTGAACGGTGTGCACGGTCTCAGGTGCACGCACACGGTGGAGCGCGGTCTCAGGTGTACGCACACGGTGGAGCGCGGTCTCAGGTGTACGCACACGGTGGAGCGGGCTGGACGCGCGGCGTCTCAGTGAACGGTGTGCGCGGTCTCAGGTGCATGCACACGGTGGAGCCGGCTGGACGCGCGGCGTCTTAGTGAACGGTGTGCACGGTCTCAGGTGCATGCACACGGTGGAGCGGGCTGGACGCGCGGCGTCTTAGTGAATGGTGTGCGCGGTCTCAGGTGCACGCACACGGTGGAGCGGGCTGGACGCGCGGCGTCTTAGTGAACGGTGTGCGCGGTCTCAGGTGCACGCACACGGTGGAGCCGGCTGGACGCGCGGCGTCTTAGTGAACGGTGTGCGCGGTCTCAGGTGCACGCACACGGTGGAGCCGGCTGGACGCGCGGCGTCTTAGTGAACGGTGTGCGCGGTCTCAGGTGCATGCACACGGTGGAGCCGGCTGGACGCGCGGCGTCTTAGTGAACGGTGTGCACGGTCTCAGGTGCATGCACACGGTGGAGCGGGCTGGACGCGCGGCGTCTTAGTGAATGGTGTGCGCGGTCTCAGGTGCACGCACACGGTGGAGCGGGCTGGACGCGCGGCGTCTTAGTGAACGGTGTGCGCGGTCTCAGGTGCACGCACACGGTGGAGCCGGCTGGACGCGCGGCGTCTTAGTGAACGGTGTGCGCGGTCTCAGGTGCACGCACACGGTGGAGCCGGCTGGACGCGCGGCGTCTTAGTGAACGGTGTGCGCGGTCTCAGGTGCACGCACACGGTGGAGCCGGCTGGACGCGCGGCGTCTTAGTGAACGGTGTGCGCGGTCTCAGGCGATGCACACGGTGGAGCCGGCTGGACGCGCGGCGTCTTAGTGAACGGTGTGCGCGGTCTCAGGTGCACGCACACGGTGGAGCCGGCTGGACGCGCGGCGTCTTAGTGAACGGTGTGCGCGGTCTCAGGTGCACGCACACGGTGGAGCCGGCTGGACGCGCGGCGTCTTAGTGAACGGTGTGCGCGGTCTCAGGTGCACGCACACGGTGGAGCCGGCTGGACGCGCGGCGTCTCAGTGAAGGGTGTGCGCGGTCTCAGGTGCACGCACACGGTGGAGCCGGCTGGACGCGCGGCGTCTTAGTGAACGGTGTGCACGGTCTCAGGTGCACGCACACGGTGGAGCGCGGTCTCAGGTGTACGCACACGGTGGAGCGCGGTCTCAGGTGTACGCACACGGTGGAGCGGGCTGGACGCGCGGCGTCTCAGTGAACGGTGTGCGCGGTCTCAGGTGCATGCACACGGTGGAGCCGGCTGGACGCGCGGCGTCTTAGTGAACGGTGTGCACGGTCTCAGGTGCATGCACACGGTGGAGCGGGCTGGACGCGCGGCGTCTTAGTGAATGGTGTGCGCGGTCTCAGGTGCACGCACACGGTGGAGCGGGCTGGACGCGCGGCGTCTTAGTGAACGGTGTGCGCGGTCTCAGGTGCACGCACACGGTGGAGCCGGCTGGACGCGCGGCGTCTTAGTGAACGGTGTGCGCGGTCTCAGGTGCACGCACACGGTGGAGCCGGCTGGACGCGCGGCGTCTTAGTGAACGGTGTGCGCGGTCTCAGGTGCACGCACACGGTGGAGCCGGCTGGACGCGCGGCGTCTTAGTGAACGGTGTGCGCGGTCTCAGGCGATGCACACGGTGGAGCCGGCTGGACGCGCGGCGTCTTAGTGAACGGTGTGCGCGGTCTCAGGTGCACGCACACGGTGGAGCCGGCTGGACGCGCGGCGTCTTAGTGAACGGTGTGCGCGGTCTCAGGTGCACGCACACGGTGGAGCCGGCTGGACGCGCGGCGTCTTAGTGAACGGTGTGCGCGGTCTCAGGTGCACGCACACGGTGGAGCCGGCTGGACGCGCGGCGTCTCAGTGAAGGGTGTGCGCGGTCTCAGGTGCACGCACACGGTGGAGCCGGCTGGACGCGCGGCGTCTTAGTGAACGGTGTGCACGGTCTCAGGTGCACGCACACGGTGGAGCGCGGTCTCAGGTGTACGCACACGGTGGAGCGCGGTCTCAGGTGTACGCACACGGTGGAGCGGGCTGGACGCGCGGCGTCTCAGTGAACGGTGTGCGCGGTCTCAGGTGCATGCACACGGTGGAGCCGGCTGGACGCGCGGCGTCTTAGTGAACGGTGTGCACGGTCTCAGGTGCATGCACACGGTGGAGCGGGCTGGACGCGCGGCGTCTTAGTGAATGGTGTGCGCGGTCTCAGGTGCACGCACACGGTGGAGCGGGCTGGACGCGCGGCGTCTTAGTGAACGGTGTGCGCGGTCTCAGGTGCACGCACACGGTGGAGCCGGCTGGACGCGCGGCGTCTTAGTGAACGGTGTGCGCGGTCTCAGGTGCACGCACACGGTGGAGCCGGCTGGACGCGCGGCGTCTTAGTGAACGGTGTGCGCGGTCTCAGGTGCACGCACACGGTGGAGCCGGCTGGACGCGCGGCGTCTTAGTGAACGGTGTGCGCGGTCTCAGGCGATGCACACGGTGGAGCCGGCTGGACGCGCGGCGTCTTAGTGAACGGTGTGCGCGGTCTCAGGTGCACGCACACGGTGGAGCCGGCTGGACGCGCGGCGTCTTAGTGAACGGTGTGCGCGGTCTCAGGTGCACGCACACGGTGGAGCCGGCTGGACGCGCGGCGTCTTAGTGAACGGTGTGCGCGGTCTCAGGTGCACGCACACGGTGGAGCCGGCTGGACGCGCGGCGTCTCAGTGAAGGGTGTGCGCGGTCTCAGGTGCACGCACACGGTGGAGCCGGCTGGACGCGCGGCGTCTTAGTGAACGGTGTGCACGGTCTCAGGTGCACGCACACGGTGGAGCGCGGTCTCAGGTGTACGCACACGGTGGAGCGCGGTCTCAGGTGTACGCACACGGTGGAGCGGGCTGGACGCGCGGCGTCTCAGTGAACGGTGTGCGCGGTCTCAGGTGCATGCACACGGTGGAGCCGGCTGGACGCGCGGCGTCTTAGTGAACGGTGTGCACGGTCTCAGGTGCATGCACACGGTGGAGCGGGCTGGACGCGCGGCGTCTTAGTGAATGGTGTGCGCGGTCTCAGGTGCACGCACACGGTGGAGCGGGCTGGACGCGCGGCGTCTTAGTGAACGGTGTGCGCGGTCTCAGGTGCACGCACACGGTGGAGCCGGCTGGACGCGCGGCGTCTTAGTGAACGGTGTGCGCGGTCTCAGGTGCACGCACACGGTGGAGCCGGCTGGACGCGCGGCGTCTTAGTGAACGGTGTGCGCGGTCTCAGGTGCACGCACACGGTGGAGCCGGCTGGACGCGCGGCGTCTTAGTGAACGGTGTGCGCGGTCTCAGGCGATGCACACGGTGGAGCCGGCTGGACGCGCGGCGTCTTAGTGAACGGTGTGCGCGGTCTCAGGTGCACGCACACGGTGGAGCCGGCTGGACGCGCGGCGTCTTAGTGAACGGTGTGCGCGGTCTCAGGTGCACGCACACGGTGGAGCCGGCTGGACGCGCGGCGTCTTAGTGAACGGTGTGCGCGGTCTCAGGTGCACGCACACGGTGGAGCCGGCTGGACGCGCGGCGTCTCAGTGAAGGGTGTGCGCGGTCTCAGGTGCACGCACACGGTGGAGCCGGCTGGACGCGCGGCGTCTTAGTGAACGGTGTGCGCGGTCTCAGGTGCACGCACACGGTGGAGCGCGGTGGCGGCCCGAGACACCCGTACAGTTCCTGCAGCTTAGCCGTGTGGCTCTGGTGCGGCGCCATATATTCTGCATCGCTTCCACCTACTCGCGGTTTTCACATTTGATAAATAGCGCGAGCGCTTCCAATAGTTTGGATACATGCGCCCGCCTCGCTACGACAGACCGCGCTGTGCGAGGAAATACATTAATATCAGTGTTATCATGGCCTCCGCTCGTATCGCCGCCGTGACTATCGCCCGTGTGAACGCTCCCGTCGCGTATATAACGTCTGCTTTGTAAAGCGCTACGGAATATGTTGGCGCCATATAGATTATCACTAAGTAAACCCCCCAGAGGCGGCATGAACCCCTCCGCGGCTCCGCGCCGCCACAGGGTCCGCGCCAGCCCCTCCCGGGCGCATATTAGCCTTTTACGCCCCACTTCTACACGAGCCAACCTAAACAACCAATCACCGTGCATCAGGCAACCCAAACAACCAATCACCGGGAAAGAGTAAATCCAAACAACCAATCAGGTTGCGAATGGTGCGCATTTGCGGAGTAATATAGATATATTCCTGCCGGCCGCCTCACTACTGAGCGCCATTGTGCAGGCTGCGGGGCGGGGCCTCGTCGTCATGGAGACGCCAGATCTTCCTGTATGATAGACTGTACCACCAGGACCTGCACGGGGGGAGACAGCAGCTCCGGTCACATCACTGTGCAGACTACAGCCTCCTGTCACACAGTGTCATGGAGGGGAGCCCCGTAATCCTCCGTACCGCGTCCGTCTGGCCCTTTACCTCATGTAGCAGACTGTAGAGGGTAATGATATGTACACCGCCCCCCGCCGGGTGGAGATGGTACTGGCTATAGCTGATCATTGGAGTGATAGGACAGAGGAAGAGAAAGCTGAAATCCAAGATGGTGCGCGGAGGAGCGGAGAGGAGGCTGCAGCGGGTGAGTGCGGGCTGCGGGGAGGGCTGTGAGGCTACAGCGGGTGAGTGCGGGCTGCTGGGGGGTGAGTGCGGGCTGCTGGGGGGTGAGTGCGGGCTGCGGGAGGGCTGGGGGGCCGCAGCCGGTGAGTGCGGGCGAGTGCGGGCTGCTGGGAGGTGAGTGCGGGCTGCTGGGAGGGCTGGGGGGTGAGTGCGGGCTGCAGCGGGTGAGTGCAGGCTGCAGCGGTTGAGTGCGGGCTGCGGGAGGTGAGTGCGGGCTGCAAGGGGGCTGCAGCGGGTGAGTGCGGGCTGCGGGAGGGCTGGGAGGCTGCAGCGGGTGAGTGCGGGCTGCTGGGGGGCTGCGGGAGGTGAGTGCGGGCTGCGGGAGGTGAGTGCGGGCTGCTGGGGGGCTGCGGGAGGTGAGTGCGGGCTGCTGGGGGGCTGGGAGGCTGCAGCGGGTGAGTGCGGGCTGTGGGGGGTGAGTGCGGGCTGCTGGGAGGCTGCAGCGGGTGAGTGCGGGCTGCGGGAGGTGAGTGCGGGCTGCGGGAGGGCTGGGAGGCTGCAGCGGGTGAGTGTGGGCTGCGGGAGGGCTGGGGGGGTGAGTGCGGGCTGTGGGAGGTGAGTGCGGGCTGCTGGGAGGCTGTGGGGGGTGAGTGCGGGCTGTGGGGGGTGAGTGCGGGCTGCTGGGAGGTGAGTGCGGGCTGCTGGGAGGCTGCAGCGGGTGAGTGCGGGCTGTGGGGGGTGAGTGCGGGCTGCTGGGAGGCTGCAGCGGGTGAGTGCGGGCTGCGGGAGGTGAGTGCGGGCTGCGGGAGGTGAGTGCGGGCTGCGGGAGGTGAGTGCGGGCTGCGGGAGGTGAGTGCGGGCTGCGGGAGGTGAGTGCGGGCTGCGGGAGGTGAGTGCGGGCTGCGGGAGGGCTGGGGGGTGAGTGCGGGCTGCGGGAGGGCTGGGAGGCTGCAGCGGGTGAGTGTGGGCTGCGGGAGGGCTGGGGGGGGTGAGTGCGGGCTGTGGGAGGTGAGTGCGGGCTGCTGGGAGGCTGTGAGGTGAGTGCGGGCTGCGGGAGGGCTGGGGGGTGAGTGAGGGCTGGGGGGCTGCGGGAGGTGAGTGCGGGCTGCAGGGGGGGCTGGGAGGTGAGTGCGGGCTGCAGGGGGGTGAGTGCGGAGTGCGGGCTGCAGGGGGGTGAGTGCGGGCTGCGAGAGGGCTTGGGGGTGAGTGCGGGCTGCGGGAGGGCTTGGGACTGAGTGCGGGCTGCGGGAGGGCTTGGGGGTGAGTGCGGGCTGCGGGAGGGCTTGGGGGTGAGTGCGGGCTGCGGGAGGGCTTGGGACTGAGTGCGGGCTGCGGGAGGGCTTGGGGGTGAGTGCGGGCTGCGGGAGGGCTTGGGGGTGAGTGCGGGCTGCGGGAGGGCTTGGGGGTGAGTGCGGGCTGCGGGAGGGCTTGGGGGTGAGTGCGGGCTGCGGGAGGGCTTGGGGGTGAGTGCGGGCTGCGGGAGGGCTTGGGGGTGAGTGCGGGCTGCGGGAGGGCTTGGGGGTGAGTGCGGGCTGCGGGAGGGCTTGGGGGTGAGTGCGGGCTGCGGGAGGGCTTGGGGGTGAGTGCGGGCTGCGGGAGGGCTTGGGGGTGAGTGCGGGCTTGGGGGTGAGTGCGGGCTGCGGGGGGGCGGGGGGGGTGAGTGCGGGCTGCGGGGGGGCGGGGGGGTGAGTGCGGGCTGCGGGGGGGCGGGGGGGTGAGTGCGGGCTGCGGGGGGGGTGAGTGCGGGCTGCGGGGGGGCGGGGGGGTGAGTGCGGGCTGCGGGGGGGCTGCAGCGGGCGGGTGAGTGCGGGCTGCGGGAGGTGAGTGCGGGCTGCAAGGGGGCTGCAGCGGGTGAGTGCGGGCTGCGGGAGGGCTGGGAGGCTGCAGCGGGTGAGTGCGGGCTGCGGGAGGGCTGGGAGGCTGCAGCGGGTGAGTGCGGGCTGCGGCGGGTGAGTGCGGGCTGCGGGCGGGCTGCGGCGGGTGAGTGCGGGCTGCGGGCGGGCTGCAGCGGGTGAGTGCGGGCTGCAGCGGGTGAGTGCGGGCTGCGGGCGGGCTGCAGCGGGTGAGTGCGGGCTGCGGGTGAGTGCGGGCTGGGAGGCTGCAGTTTGTGCCGTTCTCCGCTCCCATCCTCAGTATTCGGTCGCTGCGTTCGTTTTCCGCGTCGTTTCCTTTTTCTACTAGTTCGTAGTCCGGCCCCCCTGGACGTGTTTCCCGGCGTGCCGCCTCTCTCACCCCGTTCTGTGCGTCCGGCGCGGTGTACGGCGACACGTAGTGAACAGAACCTGTTGCTTTTCATGGCTTCGTTCTCCTGAACGTATCTTTTCCCGTGATGCCGGACCTCCCTTGGTGAACATTTGCGCACCACGAGAGCCAGTAGAAATCAGCGGGCGTCCGTAAGTGCCCACGCCGTACGCAGACTACCTGACGGGACTTTGTGCGCGAACACGCAATGCATCTACACACATGTCGGAGCGGGCGTAAGCGCACTTCACCTGCCGCAGAACGCAGCGTTTACGTGTGGCTGACATACGCGGTCGCCATTTGAACACGCCCTAACCGCGGCCGGCGACCGGACGGGGACAGTAATGTGTTCATCGCTCGTCCGTTCGGTTTAAGGTACCTTCACACTGATCGTCGTACGGACTGCCCCCCCCCTCTGTCATACAGCCTACCGCCCGACTATCGCGCCAGCGCTCACACGGGGGTATGGGGGCGGCGTGTTGTACACGTGTGACCCGCTGATCTACATTGGGGGGGGCTGCTGATCTACATTGGGGGGGGGCTGCTGATCTACATTGGGGGGGGGGGGCGCTGATCTACATTGGGGCGCTCCACATGCGGTTTTCTACGACGATTGAGAAGGAAAAACGGATTTCCCATTTTGTCGCGCATTATTCTAGTCTCCAGGGGTTACACACAGCGCTACGCATGACATGTGATCCGCCGCAGTGCGCCCGTGTGAGCGCTGGTGCGGGAGGGACAGTCTGTGCCGAAGGCGGTGTGTTCGCGCGGATGGTCTCCTGTTCACACGGACGATCGTCTTTTTCTTTGCTCTGCGCTGTCGGCGGCCGTGCGCACACAACGATTATCGCCTGTTCGCCATTTCCATGGATTCGCAATACACAGCGAACAGAACCCAATGGTTTCCATGGATTCGGTCATCTGGGCGTGTCTTTCTGCGCACGGCGGTCACACAAAAACCGCGGTGTTGTATCTAAAGTCCCCATAGAAGTAACCAGGCTGCGTATTGTGCGGGCCGTCCGCTGGAGGAGGCGTGGAGCGCTGCGTATTGTGCGGGCCGTCCGCTGGAGGAGGCGTGGAGCGCTGCGTATTGTGCGGGCCGTCCGCTGGAGGAGGCGTGGAGTGCTGCGTATTGTGCGGGCCGTCCGCTGGAGGAGGCGTGGAGCGCTGCGTATTGTGCGGGCCGTCCGCTGGAGGACGCGTGGAGCGCTGCGTATTGTGCCGGTCAATGTACTCTGCTTGAAGAGACGGTTTATGGCTGAGGGCATCGGTGCGTGTCTTTTGCGCACAGAGTACAGTAAATTACGCTGTGTTCTGGCGCTTCCGGTCGGTCCTTCAGCCGCTGGCTGCGGTTGGACCAATCATCGCCGCTGCCTTTCGCTCATTGGAAGGATTTTTGGCGCAGATTGCTCGGTGTGAATGCGCCTTGAGGTCTCGCATACTCGAGCGCGAATCGCACAAGGCACAGAAAACTCGTGTGAATATGAGCCGCGTTCTTAGTACATAGCAGGCGTTACTAATGGGGTCCCGCGATCCCAGCACTCCCCCCGCCGCGGTGACGTCCGTGACGTGCCGGCGCTCCGCTGAGGAATTGGATCCTAAGGGTTACAGCCACAAGCGGCGCCCGGCGAGGCAGCGCTGCGGCGCCCGCGGTTCTACCGGTCCCTGGAGTGGAATTCTGGTAACAGCGGCTGCAGCATCGCTGCTCCGAACTCCTGGCATCGTGCCACCAGGGGCGTGGAGCTGATGCCAGGACAACGGGCGTTGGTGCCACCTCCGGCGGGCAGCGGCGGTCTAACTTCTTCCTCCGCACAAGCGCGATATCGGGGTGAGTCTCGTGGTACATATCGCGTTCGGCTGTGTGGAGAAACCCAGGAACGGCGATGATGGATGAAGATGCGCCAAATACAACGGGCCCCGGGGTCTTCTTACGTTTGTCGCCTCTTGGACCCGCCGCTTGCTGAAATCAGCAGCTGGTAGATCACCCATCAGGCCCCACGCACCCGGGCGTTACCCGCCTCTCCTTATGAACAGCATACACCGCATTGACTTGCCTGATCGTGGCGCGATCTTAGTGTGCGCCCATCCGGGTCTGCAGGGGCACCAGGTGGGCGTGTTGCAGGCGTATTTGCGTCGCTGTTTTGGTCGTGTGGCTCGGGGTGACGCGGACGTCGTCCTCCGTGGGTTTTTTTTCCGCTTGTGAACGCAGTGACTATGGATGCAACGTGGGGGGAAAATAAAGGCGCATGTGCCATAAAGCGCATCTACACGGGCAGAGACAGCGCTGCGAATGTCATGGACCTCTGACTGGCTGCGGTGGTCAGGTGGTGGCGGTTCCGTAACACGGACTGGGAGGACCGCGGCGCCGGATCACTGCGGCCGGATCACTGCGGCCGGATCACTGCGGCCGGATCACTGCTTTTGTTTTAACACATTTGCATCTACTCTTAAAAAATAAAAATCATCCAGCAAATAGACAATCCCTTTTAGGGAGGGGTAAGACAATCCCCTTTTAGGGAGGGGTAAGACAATCCCCTTTTAGGGAGGGGTGAGACAATCCCCTTTTAGGGAGGGGTAAGACAATCCCCTTTTAGGGAGGGGTAAGACAATCCCCTTTTAGGGAGGGGTGAGACAATCCCCTTTTAGGGAGGGGTAAGACAATCCCCTTTTAGGGAGGGGTAAGACAATCCCCTTTTAGGGAGGGGTAAGACAATCCCCTTTTAGGGAGGGGTGAGACAATCCCCCTTTAGGGAGGGGTGAGACAATCCCCCTTTAGGGAGGGGTGAGACAATCCCCCTTTAGGGAGGGGTGAGACAATCCCCCTTTAGGGAGGGGTGAGACAATCCCCCTTTAGGGAGGGGTGAGACAATCCCCCTTTAGGGAGGGGTGAGACAATCCCCCTTTAGGGAGGGGTGAGACAATCCCCCTTTAGGGAGGGGTGAGACAATCCCCCTTTAGGGAGGGGTGAGACAATCCCCCTTTAGGGAGGGGTGAGACAATCCCCCTTTAGGGAGGGGTGAGACAATCCCCCTTTAGGGAGGGGTGAGACAATCCCCCTTTAGGGAGGGGTGAGACAATCCCCCTTTAGGGAGGGGTGAGACAATCCCCCTTTAGGGAGGGGTGAGACAATCCCCCTTTAGGGAGGGGTGAGACAATCCCCCTTTAGGGAGGGGTGAGACAATCCCCCTTTAGGGAGGGGTGAGACAATCCCCCTTTAGGGAGGGGTGAGACAATCCCCCTTTAGGGAGGGGTGAGACAATCCCCCTTTAGGGAGGGGTGAGACAATCCCCCTTTAGGGAGGGGTGAGACAATCCCCCTTTAGGGAGGGGTGAGACAATCCCCCTTTAGGGAGGGGTGAGACAATCCCCCTTTAGGGAGGGGTGAGACAATCCCCCTTTAGGGAGGGGTGAGACAATCCCCCTTTAGGGAGGGGTGAGACAATCCCCCTTTAGGGAGGGGTGAGACAATCCCCCTTTAGGGAGGGGTGAGACAATCCCCCTTTAGGGAGGGGTGAGACAATCCCCCTTTAGGGAGGGGTGAGACAATCCCCCTTTAGGGAGGGGTGAGACAATCCCCCTTTAGGGAGGGGTGAGACAATCCCCCTTTAGGGAGGGGTGAGACACGTTATCCCGTATCCACAAGAGGGGGGCTGACCAAAGTAATGAGAGCGAGTGAATGGAGTGTTAGTGCGCTTGAGCGCTCCGTCCGGCCTCCACCACACTGCGGGACGAGGGGGGGCAAGAGGACCAGGGACACGGGACGGTGGGGGTCTCGGTGGATGCTCGACCTGCGCTCCGTTCACAGTGATGTCACTGTAAGAGTCTCTTCTCCTGCATTGACAAGAGTCCCGCTCTCCTGCTGATCGTGGGGGTCGCCCCCATCTGGTCACCCCATCTGTCTATGTGGGACACCTTGTGGTAGGAGCCTTATATCGCAGTCAGGGGGGCAGCCAACCAATCAGTGGTCTTTGTGCCCTACTTGTGGCGCCTCTCCCACTCTTGTATCCGGAGGTTGTGGAGGCGGCAGTCCAGATCAGGGCCGGTTATTTACAGAAGGCAGTGTCTTATCTACAGAGGTGTGCGGCGGTCCTTGTACGGAGGCCGGTCATACTGTTAGGCCGCCTGCACACAAACGGGCCGCATTGTGAATCCGTGGTCGGGGTCCGCACCGCTGAGGACAGACGCTTCTCCCTGCGCACGAGCGGAAACCAGTTGTGATTTCTGTGAGCGGAGGTAAGGTCACCGCCTGCTCTACTGAGGTGCCGATTCTGCACGGACGCCTCCTATTGGTCACTGGAATCCGTCCGCCCGTCCAGCTGTCATTTGTGGATATCTGCATCATTGTTTTCCCGCGCCGTCGCTAGGCGATGTGTACGGCACACGTCTGATGGCGAGCCGCCTGAACCGTCCGCTATACGGATGGTGAGGTCACTGGTCAGGGCCGGATTCTCCTGCAGGCGCCCATATGCAGAATCTGCCCGGGTCGTGTGCCGGCGGCCGTGGGCTGGGGTCACATGGGGTGGCAGTCTCACGGAATGACCGCACCAAATAAGCGTGGCCTGCAGCCGTCCTGGAGCGGCTTCACCGCCTGCACCTCCGCTGTGGCCGTCTCTCCCCATAGAGCGGAGACGGGCCGCTGCAGAAATGAAGAAAGCGCTGACACGCCGCTTCTTTATTCCCGCGTGAACCCGGCGCCTTTATATGGGACAAGAATCTGTATGTCGCTCGGCGTTGGGGCTCATCCCCACCGGGGTTCCTTCATGAATGGAGGCGGAGGATATTATCTTCATTGGTCCATCACATTAGCGTATATACCTATGTGCGGTAAAGAGCGCGGCGCGTCACATGACCTACGGCAGCCATATTGTTCTGAGCTACGTCTTCCACACTGTAAATACGCCATACGTTTGGTTACATCCGTAACTCGCTATATGACCGCAAACAAGTCACACTGTGCCGGCGGGGATCTGCCCTACATGGTGAGGGCGCCCGCGGCAGTAAGACTACATGATCCACGCAGGCCGCAGCGGGGAGGTGACTGCATGCGTCCGTACGCAGTCTGTATTCACTCTAACGGGCCTTTTCGGTTCATAATACGGATCACAGCCGGACGCTGCCTTTTTTTTCTTTTGCCCCCACATGTGTAAATACGCCGGCCTGCGTACCCCAAAACAAATCAACGGGTGTCGATACTTCATGTTTAGTGCATAACAAATATGATGTGAATACGCCCGTGTGGATGAGGCCTTGTGTAGGCGGAGGCGGTGTGATGGCGCCCCCCATGGAGGAGGGGAGGCGGTGTGATGGCGCCCCCCATGGAGGAGGGGAGGCGGTGTGATGGCGCCCCCCATGGAGGAGGGGAGGCGGTGTGATGGCGCCCCCCGCGGGGGAGGGGACTACACAGATTTACAGGAACTATCTTGCAGCTTCCTTCCCTATAGTCACCTTGTAGTTCAGCCCCTATAGGGCTGTCAGTGACTTGATATGCAGCCTCGTTCAGTCGGGTGTATACTCTGCAGTACTATGCTAGTTTCCACAGGCTGTACTGACAGCAGTCATTTAATATCCTTTCATTTAACCCCTTTAGTGGCACGTCCAGAACATCTCCGGGGCTTGCTGCACTGACCATGCAGTTAGACCCCGGAAGATTTCTGTGGACAGCTCTAGTGCTGAAATGCTGGCCAGGACCCCGTTATTGTGCCGCTCTACACGTTTGTCACTTCGAATTGCCTCAGGAAAATCTCCGGGGCCTGCTGCGCTGGCATGGTAATAATAAACCTGCCACCGAGGGGTTAAGGGGGTGGAAACGGGTTGTCGGGCGTCTACAATATCCGATGCTTCCACTACCATGAATGCAGTAGCTGCCTGGCCTCACGCCCGGCCCTCTGGGTCCTGCGGTTCTGGGTGTGGATCCCAGCGGTCAGACCCCCACCGATAAGTGGATCCCGTAGAGAACTGTATTTTGGCACAACCCCTTTCTCTTTTGACATGGCGGTATGAAGGTTTGTTCTTTGTGCGGCAGGCTGTGGTTTTTAGCGCTACCGGTTTCGGCTACACGCGGCTTTTGATCACTTTTATTGCGTTTGTGGTGCACAGCGGGCGTTGTGGCTGCGTGTTTTACTTATTTTTTTCTTTGCGGTTTGTGTTGCAGGATGAATGGTGTTTGTTTATTGTAGCGGTCGTTCCGGATGTGGCGATGCCAAGCGTGCGTCTTTTCTTCATGCCCCTGTAGGCGACTTGACCCGGCGATCGTATGATCTCTATGATCATGCGATCATCGGTACCCCGCGGTTACGTCCTGCAGGCTCCGCTGTTTGTAGCTGCTCGGGCTGCCCGGTACCTTCACACTCTGCTATGAGGACAGTTTGTACAGTTGTGGCACTGGTCAGTGACTCGCCCCGCGGCATTGTGGGAGTTGTAGTTTTTGCATGTTAGATAACACCGGTGGTCCGCAGCCGCTGCCGGTCGGCAAACAGCGGGAGGTCAGTGTCATGATTCCGATGATCCAGTGATGAGGCCGGTCGGAGAAGCATCCGTGCCCCGTGGTCGGCCGCCGTGAAGTCCTCTACTCCAAGCCATCATAGTCTTACTTTTCCCAATGTCTCCCTCTAGGTGATTTTGGCGGTGGGTCAGCGGGTGTCTCCTACGGTCTCCAGCTTAGAAGTGACGCTCTAACGAGACCCCACACCTCCTTGGCTTGTACTGTACCCTCGGACACGAGAAAATGCCCAAGAAATACGACAAAGTGTGGATCGACAAGATCTGCGACATGACGAAGGAGGGGCACTCGGTGGGCGCCATTCAGAAGTGGCTGAAGAGCAACGATATTCACATGAGCAAACAGAGCGTGTGGTACTACGCCAAGGGGATGCAAAAGATCCGATGCGTCACCTCCCCGAAAACTACGCCGTGAGTAATCAGGCTCTGAACTTGTGTCACTCAAATATCGCGCAGTTAGGGGTGCCACCTTTTTCACCAAAACATACCAGTCAGGGATGAAAAATGGGTGTGGTCTGAGGGCGTGGCCTCTTGGCGCATAGGCAGAAATGGTCACTCTGCATGGCTTGCATTCATGCTTGTCCTTCTGTGGACGCCCAACAATGGCAGCCATTGTGGTGAAGGGCCCCCTAGAATTACTAGGTATTGATATCTCCACACAAATCAAAAGGGATTGTCCAGTTGTAAACTGTTGCTGGCCTATCCTGAGCATGGGTCATCCATAGCAGAGCGGCAGGGGTTCTTTGCCACGGACTCCTACCAATCGGTGGTTATCTGGGCTTGTGTCTTCATGCAGGAAGCAGACAGCTCTGTTCCCGCTGCAGTGGCTAGGCTTGGTATTACAACCCAAGTTCCCACATAAATGAATGAAACTTTGACTACCAGGCCTGGCCACGGCAGTGGGAACAGAGCCGTGTGCTTCCTGCACAAATCGGCTGAATGAACAGGACCAGCCAGCGGCTCATCAGCAGGGGTGATAAGGGTGATCTACTATTAAGGATCTAGCTTGAGGAAAGCTTACAAATGGACAACCCCTTTAACCCCCCCCCCCCCCCCCCCCACCCCACCCCACCCCTCAGGACATAAGCTCATGCCCTACGGATGGTTCGGAAGTACATCCCACCGCTGCAACAGTGGGGATCGATGAGATTGCCGATCCTCATTGGTAATCCCCTACATACTGCGATCAGCTATGCAATCGTGAAGGGTCGGCGGATTGCCATGGCAACTGGAAGTCAGACTATGGAGTCCAGGTCCGCCATGGTCAACAATAATGCATTGCAGTGCAGAAGTATTTTCTGTGGCCACAGGAGGGCAAACTATACTTTATATTGGGACCAGAATGTATTGTGAAACTCCCCGTAATAAACGTTAAGGCTTTGGAAAAGTGAAGATTAAAATCTCCAAAAAATAAATAATAATCACGTCCTTGGGTCTGAATTAAGCCGCGTCCCTAAGGGGTTAAGTACTGGCAGCGCCCTCCAGCCGGCGGCGTAGTGACTGCGTGGCAGCCTTGTGTGCGGCACGGATCTCTTCCAGCAGTTTGTTCTTCCGTTTGCAGACAAGTAAGAGACCTGATTGGTGCGCTCACCCGCGAAAACGATGAGTTTTATGGCGCCGCAGAAATAAAGAAGATACTGAAAAGTGAGTATAGTATAGAAATCTCAGAGAGCAGCATTCGAAGAATAAGACGGGAACTCGGTTGGAGCTTTGGACCCCCCAGGTATCGTATGTAGTAGTCGGTGGTGTGAAGCGCTGTGATGCATGTCACGCAGTCCCGTATACCGCAGGGGGGTTATTTATTCATGTTACCGCAGGATCCACCCCACAAAAAGGGATGTGAACAGAGAGGAGCGGGTCAGCCAGGCCCGGGCGTGGATGGAGAGCAAGGAGGAGTTCAACGACGTCATATTCTCCGATGAGACCGCCGTGGGACTGGAGCGATTTCCACGACTGGCATCTAGAATGAGGTCCCAACCGTCAGCCAAACCAAGGCAGCCTCTGAAGGTTCACGTCTGGGCTGCCATCTCCCGGGCGGGGCCGGGCCCCATTATGATCTTTGAAGGTACGGTTTTGTATATTAATGCAGATGCGTTACACAGCTCTGAGCACAGAATATCTATCCACGTCTGTAACTGCCGCACTGAAGCTTACTGACTAATATCTCTGCCACAGGTGCACATGTGAAGGGGTTAATGTCAGGTGATCTAGTGCATTAATGCTGATGAGCTGCCCCTTATACCATGGTGGTCTAGGGTATTGCAGCGGTTGACTCTCCCCTGCCCCTCGGTGATCTAGGGTGAAGGGGTCACTGCTGTGTGGTGTTTAAAGGGGTTTTTAGCTTGCTGGATGTAGTAAGTAGAGCTGCAGATGTGTTTTTTAGGCTCTTATCAAAAGAAAATACATTTTCCTTAAACTCGTAGCTCATGTACATCTGTCCTGAAGGTGGCGCCGTTACATCAGTGTTTTTCCTTTTTTGCTTCTCCATTAAGATAATAAAAGCGGCATTGCTTACCGGTCCTCTGCCTATCCAGCACGGTACCCCCGCAGGCCTTCAGCCTTTGTGTAGGAACGGCGGTCACCTGCTGTTCTGGCATCACTGCACAGATTGTAGGAACCCTGACATCAGGGGAATCTTATACTATACTATACTATAAAACAGCCAACCCCTTTAATGTCCGGTTATCCCCTGAACAATAATGGTTATCTAGAGCAATAGTGTGGTTAATGCTGGTTCGCTGCCCCTCTGCTTCCCACCCCAAAATTCTTCAGTACTCTAGGGCAGTGAATGGTACAATACCTGTGGAAGTGCCTCCTGGGGGAGGGGTCTAGAGCAGTGTAGGGGTAATGGTGATCTAGGGCAGTGAAGGGGTTAATGGCTCGCTTTCCTCTACCCACAGTTGTTTGGACAGTGAAGGGGTTAATTTAAAGGGGTTGTCCCGCGGCAGCAAGTGGGTCTATACACTTCTGTATGGCCATATTAATGCACTTTGTAATGTACATTGTGCATTAATTATGAGCCATACAGAAGTTATAAAAAGTTTTATACTTACCTGCTCCGTTGCTGGCGTCCTCGTTCCCATGGAGCCGACTAATTTTCGCCCTCCGATGGCCAAATTAGCCGCGCTTGCGCAGTCCGGGTCTTCTGCAGTCTTCTATGGGGCCGCTCGTGCAGAATGCCGACTCCGTGTAGCTCCGCCCCGTCACGTGCCGATTCCAGCCAATCAGGAGGCTGGAATCGGCAATGGACCGCACAGAAGCCCTGCGGTCCACGGAGACAGAGGATCCCGGCGGCCATCTTCAGCAGGTGAGTATGAAGACGCCGGACCGCCGGGATTCAGGTAAGCGCTGTGCGGGTTGTTTTTTTAACCCCTGCATCGGGGTTGTCTCGCGCCGAACGGGGGGGGGGTTAAAAAAAAAAACAAAACCCGTTTCGGCGCGGGACAACCCCTTTAAGGTCCGACTCCCTCCTTCCCAAAAAATAAAATAAATGTGGTTAATGCTGATGTGCAGTTCCTCTTCCGGTGGCCTAGGGTGGTGAGGGTGGTAATATCACATGGGCGGTGTAGGGGTTAATGTGCAGACAGTATACAGCTGCGCCTTGGTCCCTCCCCCGGACACAGATACTGCTCTGTAGGTGTATCGGCACTCGTCGCCCGCTTACAGCAGGAGGAGGGTTGGCTGCGTGGCATCTAACAGTCCTTCATGGGATCAGTCTTGTTGATCAGTTGCATCCAGTTCTTTCCACTGTTCTGTTGACCCGACGTTCCCCTCTGAGCGATGGTGTGTGCCACCATTATTGGCGTGTCTATTCGAATGATTGTCCGGTTTTGGGATCGGCGTTGGATGTTCGTACCGGCGCCCGTTACCGATTACGAGGCCGGTGAATGTAGCTTTGTGTTTGTCTTTTTACAGGCATATTGGATAAACAATCCTTTCAGGAAGAAGTTGTGGTCAAAGTTCTGGCCCCGTACGTGAAGAATCAGTGGCCCCTGGGGCACAGACTGTTCCAAGACAGCGGCCCGAAGTGCAGCACCTCAGCCGACTTCCTGCAGGAGAACGGCATAAACTGGGTCCCCACGCCGCCGGAGTACGTTCCCATACACACATAATCTGCTCGGGGGTGGGGGGTGCTGCTTCTCTTGGAGACGGCCACATTTGCATAATGAGTTTTACAGCCAGGAAATGCATGCTGGGAGATAAAGCGGTCTGCAGATTAAAGGGCTCTTCCCAAGAGACACGTATCCAATGGTGCTGGCCTGCCCTGCCCAGCTCTGGTTTGGACCTCCTCTTTTTGGGAGGGGCCGGCTGGCTAATTTTAACAACTAAGCCCTGACTGACCGTTGGGGGCCGGCGTAGTCAATGAAATGATACAGCAGCCCCCTTTATTAATGTCACTGACAACCGGTCCGTCCCTAGTGTGCCGGACGTCGAGGCGCTGACGCTGCTGGATCGGAGGTCTCTCCTTCCTTTTAACAGTCTCACCTGGAGGAGAGCTCAGCTGTGTGTTTTTGTTTCATGGCCCACAAGACAAAATAGTATCCCTACTGAACTCTATAGGGGGCGCTAGAGACTGCAGCTGTCAGAAAACTGTGTGCATAAAATATATAAACTTTTTTCCCCCTCTTTCTGCAGATCACCGGATTTCAACCCAATAAAAATAGTCTGGGACTTAATGAAGAACCATATCTGGAAGGTGGCAAAGCCGAAGGCCAAGGAGGGGCTGATCGAGGCGATTAAAGACTTCTGGTATAAGCACCTAACAAAGGAAACTTGTAATGACTTAATAGACAACCTGAGTACTGTGCTACCGATTGTAATAGAAAGGAACGGCCTGCTGACCGAGACGTACGCCGTCACCGGCCTGACGGAATGACCGCCTGACGTGGAGATGAACTCGGACTCTGTGGCCACTTTTATTTTTACCGGGAATGTACTGCGCCGTATCGCCCTCTTACTGTATTTGTCTCCTACCCTGGACATGGCTTGTATCAAGGGGCTAGTGTCGGCACATTGGAAGGTTTAACCCCCTAGCGACTGCCCGTGCGTCTTTTGATGGCGGCCATGAGGGGGCTTTATTCTGCAGTAGGTCTTTATGATGGCGGTGCCTCAGCAGCCTGGCGCGGGTCTCCCGTTCCGGGGAGAGCAGGTCCTCTATTGTCGGGTGACAGCCTGGCACTTCCTCTAAGCCTGGGTTCACATGGGGCGGAATTTCCGTGCGGATATGTATCTTTAAACCTGAGACTAAGCAGCAAAGGGGCTGAGATTTGCAGACTGCTGCCATGCTACATGGAATTCAAAACCGCCACTTGTCAATTTTGCCACCAATTGGCTGCGGGTTCTTTAGGGGGAGAGATTACTACAGCGTAATGCAGGTTGAGAAGCCGCTTCATGCCCGCGCCAAGTGGAGTGGGCAGCCTGTCTGCTGCGGAAATCCTGCAGAATTTAAGTGCGGTTCCACTGCGGACATCTCACAAGAGTTCCATCCCGTAGGAACCCAGTCTAATGGTGGAGACTGAAGAAACCACGGTTTAACCCTCTACATTCTGCAGTCAGTGTGACCACGGCATGAAAAAGCCTGACAGAGGGAGGGGACTCGCTCTGTCGCCCATCGGCTCCCCCAAGATGTGATAGTGGGGTCCTGATGGGTTGCTATGGGCCCTGGAGGCTTGAAGGTAGTCCCTGGGCCTGCCAACAATGGCCTATGAGGCTCCGCCTCTGTCTATGCTTCATAGGCATTCTAATGCACTGCTATAGTACAGTATAGTGTATTAGAAGGATGATAGAATATGGTGATAATCAAGACCCCCCAGTGGAACGAAAATAAAAAGTTAGTGTACCAAAAAATGCTAAAAATAAAAACTTCCAAACCTTTCCTCCTTTTACTATTGTATCGCTGCGTTTGTAATGACCCAGAGAGGAAGTTGGTGAATTATTTATCTGCCCAATGCCCGTCATGAGGAAGGAAAAAAAAACAAACCTGGTGATGAGGGTTCGCGTTACCTCTCCTGCCTCACAAAAAAACGGAAAAGAAAGTGATCAAAACGTCGCATGGACCAACAAATGGCACAAAAAGTACAAAACATCCCGCAAACCATACCCCTGACAAAGGAAAACCGCCAGCGGTCTGTGGGGGCAGCGATGAGCCACTGCAGGTTTTAGTCATCATGGCTCCAGAAACATGGAATAAAAAGGGACCAAAATGTTATAAATTCCCACAAATCAGATAAATGAAGACGAGAGTTCACTGCACAAAAACAGGACCCATCGAGGGGAAGATAGAACCGCGGCGGCACAAAAACAGGACCCATCGAGGGGAAGATAGAACCGCGGCGGCACAAAAGCAGATCGATACAAAACATAAAAATGTAAACGTGGGATCGGCAGAACGAGAGGGATGGGATCACATGAATTATTTTTCGCACTGACCGCCGTAACAATGAAATCTCAAATACTATTTTTTTTTTCCCCCAATCTGCTTTAAAAAAAAAAAAATCCGTTCTACAATACATTGTATGCCTGCAAATGGACAAGACGTCACATGACGCTGTTGGCGGAAAAATGTAAAGGGTTTGGCTCTAGTACTACGACAAAAAACTAGATGGTCATTAAGACGCCAACCGGCTTCATCACTAAGGGGTTAAAGGGATCAAATTACAGCAGAAGGGAAGATTATGTCAATGTGATCAAAAATAAACTCTACGGTCAAAGGGAAACGAGTCCTCAGTAAAACTGGGGAGGGACCGCCGTTGTGGTGGTGCACTGTGTGTGTGGTGGTGCGCTCCATGTGGTGGTTCTGCTCCTTGCATTGTGTGTTTGTGCTCCGTTGTGGTGGTGTGTGGGGTTGTGCGCTCCGTGTGGTTGTGTGTGTGGGGTTGTGCGCTCCGTGTGCTGGTGCACTCCCTGTGGTTGTGTGTGGGGGGTTGTGCGCTCCGTGTGTGGTTCTGCTCCTTGCATTGTGTGTTTGTGCTCCGTTGTGGTGGTGTGTGTGTGGTTGTGCGCTCCGTGTGTGGTTCTGCTCCATGTGGTTGTGTGCTCCGTGTGTGGTTCTGCTCCGTTGTGGTGGTGCACTCCGTGTGTGGTTCTGCTCCGTTGTGGTGGTGCACTGTGTGTGGGTGGGGTGGGGTGTGGTGGTGGTGGTTCTGCTCCTTGTGTTGTGCGGTTTTTATTTTTACTCTTCCACCTCTGTTTGTTTTTTCAGTGGAAGTCTTTTTGGGTGGAAAAAAATGTGGTTGCATAAATATTCACACCCTAAAATATGGTGTTGATGCACCTCAGTCTTTTGGGTTGGTGTCCGTCAGCATGTCTGCCGGCGGCTGCCTGTAACCATCTGTAGTACGGAGTAAAAGAGAAAGGGAGAGGTACGCACAGACGCTGGCTGGGCGGAGGGTCGGATTCCGCTGTGGGTTCCCGATGTGCAATCTGACCCGTTCGTGTGCAGCCAGCCCAAATCTACCACGGTGAGTATTAAGGAGGTGTACTTCTGAAGACGCCCTGCAGCCCATTTTGGGTTTTCACCAGAGTTTCAGGAATTCAATCCCCATGAGGACTAACAGACGTTTAAAATGTCCTGCTGTAAGCCCCGCGGCCGGGCAGTTCCCCAGCAGTAGGGGACTCCCTTCACCCCTCTCCCCAAGGGATTTCCCTATAGCAGAGAGAGGCGAGCGGGGTTACAGGGCTTCCCTGACCGTGTGGGAGGAGGGAGTGGGGCTGGGCTAGGCGGTTCGGCCCTCTAGCTACACCCCCTCTATACTTACTCTGGGGAGTCCCAGAGAGAAGCTCTTAGACCTGCCCCCCTCTCTCTGTACTATGGGGATATCCCCCGGGAAACCCCAGAGCACGGAGAGAGTGGGAGGCTATGGGGGAGTAATGAAAAAAACTTACATGAAGCGGAAAGAGATGGAGCCAGAATGGATAGAAAAAAACTAAGTGACGGAAGTAAAAACCCCTAACAAAAAAACGGGGAAGAAGAGTTCAATATTTTGCACAAATTGTAGTGATAATTCCGTAGACGTCAAAGAGGCTTTTTACAAATATCTCCCAGGACTAAGAGAGGATCCGATAACAGATAGGATATTAGATGAGGGATGGATGGATGGAGCGAGGAAGGAAAAACGGTAAAGAAATCTACTATCCCCAGAAAGACAAGGAGGGGCGAAGCTGTGGGGGGGGGGAGACGCCTAAATACTGACATCAAGAATTCTCTTAGCTGAGATCAGGTATACTACATTATCTGCATCGGTTGTCCACTATGGGGGGCGCACAGCCCGCAAATTACCTACGAGAATAGCAGGAGCATAAGAGATGGTAACGCTCAGCACTCTGGGGGGGGGGGTTGGGGGGGGGTGGGGTTGGGTTGGGGGGGGGGGGGGAGAACTGATCAAAATTAAATAATATCGTATATTGTGGGATTGAGGATACATTATTAAATGTGTGCAATAAGTGCATCTCCATGTTATTGATGAGGGTATATACTGCTGGTGGATGGATGGGGACCAGCAGGAGAATTCATGATAAAGTGACAGGAATGTTCAGAATGCTGAGTTACCATATAAACATCGCCATTTAGTTATGGTGATAAGAGGGGTGTATGCGGACGTGGTGGTAGGAGGGGTGTATGCGGACGTGTTGGTAGGAGGGGTGTATACAGATGTGGTGGTAGGAGGGGTGTATACGGACGTGTTGGTAGGAGGGGTGTATACGGACGTGTTGGTAGGAGGGGTGTATGTGGACGTGACGGTAGGAGGGGTGTATGCGGACGTGACGGTAGGAGGGGTGTATGCGGACGTGACGGTAGGAGGGGTGTATGCGGACGTGGCGGTAGGAGGGGTGTATGCGGACGTGGCGGTAGGAGGGGTGTATGCGGACGTGTTGGTAGGAGGGGTGTATGCGGACGTGGTGGTAGGAGGGGTGTATGCGGACGTGTTGGTAGGAGGGGTGTATACAGATGTGGTGGTAGGAGGGGTGTATACGGACGTGTTGGTAGGAGGGGTGTATGCGGACGTGACGGTAGGAGGGGTGTATGCGGGCGTGCTGGTAGGAGGGGTGTATGTGGACGTGACGGTAGGAGGGGTGTATGCGGACGTGACGGTAGGAGGGGTGTATGCGGACGTGACGGTAGGAGGGGTGTATGCGGACGTGACGGTAGGAGGGGTGTATGCGGACGTGACGGTAGGAGGGGTGTATGCGGACGTGACGGTAGGAGGGGTGTATGCGGACGTGACGGTAGGAGGGGTGTATGCGGACGTGGCGGTAGGAGGGGTGTATGCGGACGTGGCGGTAGGAGGGGTGTATGCGGACGTGTTGGTAGGAGGGGTGTATGCGGACGTGGTGGTAGGAGGGGTGTATGCGGACGTGGTGGTAGGAGGGGTGTATGCGGACGTGTTGGTAGGAGGGGTGTATGCGGACGTGGCGGTAGGAGGGGTGTATGCGGACGTGGCGGTAGGAGGGGTGTATGCGGACGTGACGGTAGGAGGGGTGTATGCGGACGTGTTGGTAGGGGTGTTGTATACGGACGTGACGGTAGGAGGGGTGTATGCGGACGTGTTGGCAGGATACAACACGCAGATAGTGTAGATGGCACGACTAGAGATTTTACAATTAGTGATGCCAGCATGTGATACGGAAATGTAGTCAGAAGAATCATGGAGACTGTCTGCGTCTATAATGGGCGTATACAGAGTATTTATTAATGAGTTACAAGTGGTCGTTAGTACTCTCATCCTGCTTTACCACTTTTTGATGAGCTGTTGATGAAGAGGCGCCGCTCACTAGAATCAAATAGAATTCCCTAAACCTAGCGGTTCCATCATGAGGAGAGCGCCGCTCATCATACCAACCTGGAACACGTGTGCTGCGGCTCCTCTGCGGTGACACTTTTATCTCCCGCGTCCCATCGCTTGGGTCCGGCTGTTAGCTCTCAGCATTAGACTCTGTCAGACCGCGGGCCCCGATCCCACCAGGAAGATCTTTAGGGTTGGGATAGTACGGTTTTCAGCACCATCTTTTGGACGCTCCTAGTACCTACATTCATCACCGGGCCGACCGCTCTGTGGAGGACTAGGTAGAACAGGAGCAATGGATGATGGGCGGTTTGGATAAATGGCTGCAGGTGGGTTCTTGCCAGTCATTTAGAAGGGTCCATCATCAAAACCAGCAGTCCATGGAATGATCAGGGATCTGGCCAAGTCTGATGATCGCCAACCTTCATGGCCCTCTTTTCTCCTCCGACCTTCCTTCTCACATGTGAAATGTGGAGCCCATGATGTGTCCTCCAGCAGGCATCTCCAAGTGCGCCCTGTACGCTGCACCCGGCTCAGTGGATATCTGACGGCTCGCCGTGTGGACCATCCGCAGTACAGAGAAGATAAGAGGAGGACAGGTCCGCGTGGGTGCCGCCGGGCACAGGGGGGGCATTCTGCATGTGCAGCCGGACTAAACATTGCAGTCAATGGAAGCCGTCCTTAATGTATCTTCTGCTGTAGTGTGACACCGCTCCTCCGCCAGCCGCGTCACAAGACACTGCCGGCCCGTCATGCGCTCTGGAGCATCATGTGGGACGTCGGGCGGCAGATCCGGAGGTGAGTATGGGGTCTCTGGGGGGCGCGGTGACAGACTTTGCTGCTGAATTCCGCTAGGGGAGCCCGTCACAGCCGTGGGCACTAGGCCTAGGAACAAAAATGGCCGAAAACCTGTCCCACTCCTATCAGTTTTTCCGCTTACCTCCGTGTTTACGGGATGGATCCATTCCGCCATCTTTTGTCTCCCTTCGTGTTCGCATTTATATCTGTTAAATGTGCAGCAGAAAACAATGGCGCAAATGGAAAATACACATAAATGCAGAAAAACCCGACCCCCTTAAATCGCCTCGCGCCTGTGTGACGCCGGCACATCGCACATGGGGCGAGGACATGGACGTGTTGTGGTGCGGTGTGTTGGTCCGCCCCGATGCGTGTAGTGCGGCTCTGAGCCTCCTCTTCCCCGCGGTTCGTGGCGCTGCGGGTTTATTCTTTGATGCATGCAGTTGTGGCCATTTATTGCGCCTCTCACCGTGGGTATTCGTCAGTCCGATCGCTCCTTCGCCTATTTAGATGCGCAATATTCACCAAAATAGGACAAACTGCGTATTTTTCATGTGACCAAGAATCATGTGAGTAACCCCAACTGGAATCAACCCGGCATCTGGACACAAATCGCTGCGTAACACCGCGGCGTAAATGTGCGGCTCGTTCCTACGTATCTGAACACGTAGCGTCTTCTACTAATTCACAATGTGCATCGGGGCTTAGAGAAGCCGGTTCGGCCATCTTTGTTTCTCCTGCCCCCCCCCCCCCTTCCCCCGCAGCATTGCTTGAACTCTATTGTAGTGGCTGCAGGCAGGAGACTCCGTTGTCATAGAGACGCCACAGCTTCCTGTATGATAGACTGTACCACCCTGCACGGGGGAGGACAGCAGCTCCGGTGACATGACTGTGCTGACTACAGGCTGCTGTCACACAGTGTATGGAGGACAGAACATCCACCTTCCTGACTGTCTACTTATGGCCTCTTCTTCGACTTGTGAGCCCACAGAGCGAGGATAGTTACATTGTCCCCCCCCCAGCAGGAGCCAGAGATGGTACGGCTCTAGCTGGTCATGTGACTAAAAGGGTTAAAGAGGCAGCCGAGCGCTGATGGCTGCAGGAGGTGAGTACAGTGTGGGGAGCGGCCAGAAGCCGCCTGGAGCCCCGCGGGGTCCGCAACCCTTAGAGCTGCCCCCCACCCTCCAGAAAGGCTTATTTCACAGGTATTCAAAGCGCCAAAACCCTAGAGCAGCGATGGAACCTTCTAGAGAGCGAGCGCCCAAACTGCAACCCAAAACCCACTTACTTATCGCAAAGTGCCAACATGTCGGGGGCGGGGCTTATCACCGCGGATGAGTTTACCCCCCGAAGGGCCGGGCCGCTTCACAGTAGACAGGGGGCAGATTCTGGGTTCTGATGACTGGATTCTGCTCAAGAATTGCAGCGGGAGACGTGCAGAAACCATTTTCAGGCAATCGCGGATATAATGGTACGTGAATGCACTGTGGATCATCTGCGCAGAAAACTATCCGCAACCCCGCCTCCCTGCCTGTTCCCCGCCTCCCTGCCTGTTCCCCGCCTCCCTGCCTGTTCCCCGCCCCCCTGCCTGTTCCCCGCCCCCCTGCCTGTTCCCCGCCCCCCTGCCTGTTCCCCGCCCCCCTGCCTGTTCCCCGCCCCCCTGCCTGTTCCCCGCCCCCCTGCCTGTTCCCCGCCCCCCTGCCTGTTCCCCGCCCCCCTGCCTGTTCCCCGCCTCTTAGCCTGTTCCCCGCCTCCCTGATTGATTTGCGGATCGTCGCTCCCGCTGACTTCCCCTGAGCCGCCCGCACGGGATCCGCACTGATTTGGAGCGGCTGTGATATGTTTTCACAAATCGAATCCTCAGGCTTACATTCAGCTGCGGATGCCGATGCTTCCCCGCGGGCACTTTGAATTACGGATCTTGCACACGGGTGACCCGTGCAGGCTTCACAGATCCACCCGTGGACATTTGGCCTAACTCACTTGGTCCGCAGCTCCGGTCTGTAAGGAGTGTGACCCCTGACCTCTCCCCGCACCATCCGAGCTGTGTGCAGGAGGTCAGGGGTCACTGAGTGAGTTGGCAGTGTGTTCAGGCTGCTGCCCGACCGGCACACAAGTGGCAGTTATTATTCTACCAGCCATTAATATGGGCAGTAAAGGATGGATACCGTCAGGACAGCGCCCCCCTGAGGTCTTCGCCCCCTGCCTCAGCTGGCACGCTCCGGTGGGGTTGTCATCCTGTAGGTTGTTATGGAGCGCCTCGTATTACACCCCTGGATATGTCTCCATCCTTTGGATTAGATATTGAAGAAGGCCAATAATTGTCTCCATGGTTACAAATTGTTACTAATTGTATCACATGATTCCAATGATTTACCCCCAAATGCAGTGATGAACATAATTAAAGGGGCATTCCATCTCCGCTTTTCACCGGCCTACGGAAGAAGCTGAGTGCTCAGCGCAGTTATGTTTCCATAGCACCCATTGTAGTGAATGGAAGCTATGGAAAAGCGTAGCACGCCCGCTATGCGATTACGGAAACCGTGTAGTGTGCTGTCTATGCTGTTCCCTTAGCTTCAATGGGTCTCCATGTATGAAGCGGGCTGGAGAGCCAATCACACTCCATATGTGCTGGGTGCCTGTTAACTGTATAGATGCAGCTGTCAATACTGACCGCTGCATTCAAATGACCTCACAGAGGGGGAGGGGATCCCTCTGTCTCCTGAATTGCCTTCCCAGATGAGATCCTGGGGAGCTGTTCAGTTACCATGACAATTTGGGGCGTTGTGAAGGCTCCCAAGCCTACCGCGGATTTCCTCCTATTAAGTGCTTCCTGTAGCAGGGCTTAATAGAATACTTGTAAAAGTAGAATGTACTGCAATATTGAAGTATTGCAGTATATTATACATTCCAATCAGATGATCGCCGGTTCAAGTCCTCTATGGGGACTAAAACAGAAAGCAAAAGGTTGTGACCCCTAACGCCGCATGACGTAAGTTTATGTCCTGGCTGGGGAGCTCTTAATGCAACAGGATATAAACTCGCGTCCTGTCGTTGGTGCGCGCTCACCTCTGAGCCTGCGCCATCCTGCAGTGGAAGCTGCTGTGACTGCTAGCCTGAGCCCTACTGCAACGGCAGGGATCCATGAGAAAATCTATCCCTGCTGTTAACCCCTTACAAACTGCAATCAATGTACATTGCGACATGTAAAGGGTTCACAGAGGGAGCGTGCAGCCAGCCGCTGTACACTGGTGTCTGGGCTGTGACCACTGCTGTGGGTGATAATGCGTTATCACAGCAATCAGAGCTTTTATGGTTCAAGCCCCCTACAGGAACATGAAAACGTAAGGGAATTAAAAAAAACCCTTTTTGCACGCTCTCCTGTTTGTGTAGAGTTTAAACATCCATATTTGGTATAATCGTGTCCGTAATGACCCGCGCAGTAGATTGAACGCACTATTTGTTCGGCACGGTAAAAAAAACTCCCAAAAGCACAAGGCTTATTTGTTGATTTTTGCTTCCCCCAAAAAACACAAAAAGGGTGCACACTCAATCTTACGGCTCACACTCACTTGCAACAGCGTTTTTGTGATGTTGCGTTTTTCGGTATGCCGCTGAAATGCATTGAGTCTACTGTAGCTGCGCCCATTTGCGATGTTTTTTGCGAGGTTGCGTTTTTTCTCGCCTGCTATGGTCCTATTTCTTTGCGATGGGCTATTTTCTTCTCGCCGATGTAAGTCAATGGAGTGCTGTAATATCGCATCGCAAAACGCATAACGCAAGTGGGAATGTGATGTGATGGGGCTATGATGTCTGTGTGGAATAGTGACTAATGGGAAGGACGGGCTTTGACAAGGAGACAGCAGTAGGTCAGCAGAGCGGAGGGAGTGTGGACAGAAGCAAGACCATAAAAATCGCAGGAGAGGCATTAAATACTCCGACCATGCGATGCAATTATTCAGAGAACAAAAACGCATCGCAATTGCACAAAAAAACGTAAGTTCGCACCTGCGATATCACTGCGAATTTTTTTTCTCGCAAAAAATGCTATCGCAAGTGAGTGTGAGCCCTAAGAGTGATCAGAAAAGCCAAATGTAACCCAAAAGGGTAACAGTAAAAACTACAGATTGTCACACCAAGCACAGCTCCATCCAGGAAAAAGTACAAAAACTTATGGAACTTCGAATGTAGCAGGAAAAAAGCCAAAGATGGGATTTAATCATGGGAAAACCTAAAAAAAGATTCATTCTGGTGTCATAATAGTGTAAAAAGTGTCATTTATGCTGCATCATTCACGCTGTAAGAAAAAGAAATGCACGAACGATGTTCTCCTGTCCTCCCAAAAATTGTCCTATACATTATATTTACCCAAAAACGGTAGAAATAAGAAGTCGAGTTCGCCACACAAAAAACAATCCCTGTGCGGCCGTGTGGGGGAAAAATAAAGAAAGTGATAGTTCTTGAAAAGTGAAAATGAAAATCCTCAAAAAATTGTTGCCAAAAAAGGTTGTGTCCTTAATGGGTTAAAAAATAGGAGAAGTGTAGAAAAAAATGTCCAGTCAGCAATCAAAAAGTGAAAAAAAAATGCAGCTGGTGTCGCATCGCGGCTTGTGTAAAAATCGAAGGCATTAAAATGTGAAATGATTGCGGTACTTGGTTTCCATTGTTGTTAGGTGGGTTCAGCAGCGATCGGCGGGGGCGCCTACGTTCTTCCACTTTAGCTGCTTACTGTACCGACTGACGCAGTAGAAAATGCCCAAAAAATACGACAAGGTGTGGACCGACAAGATTTGCGCCATGGCGAAGGAGGGCCAGCCGGTTCGGGTCATTCAGAAGTGGTTGAAGAGCAACGGTGTTCACATGAGCAGGCAGAGCGTCTGGTACTACGCCAAGGGGATGCAAAAGATCCGATGTGTCATCGCCCCAAAGACGACCCCGTAAGTAACATCTCACACTTTGGTGATTCATTAATGCTGCACAATCAGCGTTGTCACTTGTTTATTATCAAAAAATACCAATCAGGGATGACAAGTGGTGAGGATTGTAGACGGGCGGAAAGTGATCAGAGTGCATGTGATGTCATGGGATGTCAGGGGTTAAAAGAGATTGTATGGAGCCCCAAAGTAAGAAGCCTCCCAGAAAGTACTACGGGCCCCCTCAGTGCCCCCATAAAGTAAATGAGTCAAGGCTGCCATCACCAGGCCACTGACGGACTGCAGCAGGACAAACTTTATTACCTGCGGGGACCCATGGGGCCAGACAACATCATCAGTGGTCCAAGAGGCAAGTTGGGAGAGTCAGCTTCACTCCCACTGAAATCAATGGAGCACAGTGCTACCCCTACACTTCCCGCTCAGGACAGGGCATGACCTCCTGACCATTGTCCTGAGCAGGAAGTGTAGGAGCATTGCGGTGCTCCCATTGATTTCAATGAGAGTGAAGTTGGCGCTCCAACTGACAATGGGCCGGACGATCTGCTAGTCAACGGGGGTCGCGAGCGGCGGATCCCTGTCCCATCAACTACTGATCATTTATCCAGGGGATCGATCATCAGTAAAATAATCCCAGAATACCCCTTTAAATACTGATACCAACCTCCTGCCATTAATACTGACTGGACCGGTGTTTTACTGGCCAGGTGGCCACCGTACATGCCAAGTGGATCTCTGCCAATACCTATGTAATATCTTACAGTAATTTTGTCCATTTGCAGACAAGTAAGAGACCTGATTGGTGCGCTCACCCGCGAAAATGATGAGTTTTGCGCAGCAGAAATAAAGAAGATCCTGAAGAGTGAGCACAGTATAGAGATCTCAGAGAGCAGCATCCGAAGCATAAGGCGCCAACTGGGCTGGAGCTTCGGACCCCCCAGGTATCGGATGTCGTAGCGCCATGGGAGTGGCGATAATAATGTGGTTCGTAGAAGCACAATGTATTCTATGTAGGGGTCTTTTTTCCCCGCAGGATCCACCCCACAAAAAGGGATGTGAACCGAGAGGAGCGGGTCAGCCAGGCCCGGGCGTGGATGGAGAGCAAGGAGGAGTTCAATGACGTCATATTCTCCGACGAGACCGCCGTGGGTTTAGAACGATTTTCACGACTGGCATCTAGAATTAGGAACCATCCCTCATCCAGACCACGGCATCCCCTGAAGGTCCACATATGGGCCGCCATCTCTCGGGCGGGGCCGGGGCCAATTATGATTTTTGAAGGTACGATATTATCCTATATTAATCTTAGGGCAAACGTATTCTATGCAGAGCTGGACCGAGGATATCTGTTCACATCCGTGTCTGACCTCTCTACTAGACGTATGGGGCCAATTAACCTACGTGCATCACTATGCCTTCAGCTTTTGGGTAATGCTCCCTCTAAGGGTCCTTTTACATCTGTAGATTACCTGACGATCAGTGAGATCGGTGCTCGTCCACCTGGCCTTTCCACAGACCGATTCAGGATGGATGATGGACGAAACATCAGATATGCAGTTGTTCATCCTCCGTACTGTTTCATCGCTGTCCACAGCACATCCCCCGTTTACACAGGCAGATCTGCTGTTGGCAATGATTTCTGGTGCCGTACGAATATTGTTATCCCTTGACGTTCCTCAGGTGGTGAGCAGCACCTTCACGCAGCCCGCTGATTGGGTAAATGAATGTCCTTATAAACAAGCATCCAGTAAAAGTGCGTGATGTTTTCACAATGGGATCTTGGCCGACATCAGAAAATACTCCCAATTGCTGACATACACCTTTAACCCCTTCAGTGGCAGGTTTAGGTAGTCTTCAGCACATTTCAGTGCAGCAAGCCCTGGAGATTTTCCGGGCGTGCTGCTGAAGGGGTTAATGGAAGACTGACAAAGTGACTTGAGCTTAAGCTATGCTGAACAAATTAAAGTGTACAAGGCCCTAATGATCAGCTGGTTTAGGGCAGTGAAGGGGTTAATGTCTCCTGGTGGTTGTTTTGCCAAGTTGAAAGGCAATAAGTTTGGATACGGCTTTAAAGAAGGACTGATGGGTTGATGCAGCTCAATTTTATTAATAAGATGATAATTGAACAAAATTATATAAAATAAGTGATAATTAACCTAAGTTACGGCACACTTTTACTATATTTCTTATGCAAAGTACTGATATCACCAAGAGAGATCCATGAACACATTACACATGAATATACTTACACCACAAACACATCAACTGCAGGAAGAAGCAGCAAAAGACAGAGAACCAATCCCATCAGTAGGAGTCTTCCATAACATCATCTGTCTGCTCATCAGCTGGAGAAGGGGGCAGCGGAAGACAGAGAACCAATCCCATCAGTAGGAGTCTTCCATAACATCATCTGTCTGCTCATCAGCTGGAGAAGTGACAGCAGAAGACACAGAACCAATCCTATCTGTATGAGCCTTCTGTAACATCATCTGTCTGCTCATCAGCTGGAGAAGGGAGCAGCAGAACACAGAGAACCAATCCCATCTGCAGGAGCCTTCCGTAACATCATCTGTCTGGTCATCAGCTGGAGAAGGGGGCAGCAGAAGACCTAGAACCAATCCCATCTGTAGGAGCCTTCCATAACATCATCTGTCTGCTCATCAGCTGGAGAAGTGACAGCAGAACACAGAGAACCAATCCCATCTGTATGAGCCTTCTGTAACATCATCTGTCTGCTCATCAGCTGGAGAAGTGACAGCAGAACACAGAGAACCAATCCCATCAGTAGGAGTCTTCCGTAACATCATCTGTCTGGACATCAGCTGGAGAAGTGACAGCAGAAGACAGAGAACCAATCCTATCTGTAAGAGCCTTCCGTAACATCATCTGCCTGGACATCAGCTGGAGAAGGGGGCAGCAGAAGACAGAGAACCAATCCCATCTGTAGGAGCCTTCCGTAACATCATCTGTCTGGTCATCAGCTGGAGAAGGGAGCAGCAGAAGACAGAGAACCAATCCCATCTGTAGGAGCCTTCCGTAACATCATCTGTCTGGACATCAGCTGGAGAAGGGAGCAGCAGAAGACAGAGAACCAATCCCATCAGTAGGAGCCTTCCGTAACATCATCTGTCTGGTCATCAGCTGGAGAAGGGGGCAGCGGAAGACAGAGAACCAATCCCATCTGTAGGAGCCTTCCATAACATCATCTGTCTGCTCATCAGCTGGAGAAGGGGGCAGCGGAAGACAGAGAACCAATCTCATCTGTAGGAGCCTTTCGTAACATCATCTGTCTGGTCATCATCTGGAGAAGGGGGCAGCAGAAGACAGAGAACCAATCCTATCTGTAGGAGCCTTCCGTAACATCATCTGTCTGGACATCAGCTGGAGAAGGGGGCAGCAGAAGACAGAGAACCAATCCCATCTGTAGGAGCCTTCCGTAACATCATCTGTCTGGACATCAGCTGGAGAATGGGGCAGCGGAAAACAGAGAACCAAACCCATCTGTAGGAGCCTTTCGTAACATCATCTGTCTGGTCATCAGCTGGAGAAGGGCGCAGCAGAAGACAGAGAACCAATCCCATCTGTAGGAGCCTTCCATAACATCATCTGTCTGGTCATCAGCTGGAGAAGGGGGCAGCGGAAGACAGAGAACCAATCCCATCTGTAGGAGCCTTCCATAACATCATCTGTCTGGTCATCAGCTGGAGAAGGGGGCAGCGGAAGACAGAGGACCAATCTCATCTGTAGGAGCCTTCCGTAACAACATCTGTCTGCTCATTAGCTGGAGAAGGGGGAAGTGGAAGACAGAGGACCAATCCCATCTGTAGGAGCCTTCCTTAACATCATCTGTCTGCTCATCAGCTGGAGAAGGGGGCAGCGGAAGACAGAGGACCAATCTCATCTGTAGGAGCCTTCCGTAACATCATCTGTCTGGTCATCAGCTGGAGATGGGGGCAGCGGAAGACAGAGAACCAATCCCATCAGTAGGAGCCTTTCGTAACATCATCTGTCTGGACATCAGCTGGAGAAGGGGGCAGCGGAAGACAGAGAACCAATCCCATCTGTAGGAGCCTTCCATAACATCATCTGTCTGGTCATCAGCTGGAGAAGTGGCAGCAGAAGACAGAGAACGAATCTCATCTGTAGGAGCCTTCCGTAACATCATCTGTCTGGTCATCAGCTGGAGAAGCAGCAGCAGAAGACAGAGAACCCCTGGGGACTACACCATGAGAGAGGGTCCCCTCCTCGTGGGTCCCTGGCTTCTGTCCTCCGTGCATCAACCCCAATCTTCTATATACTATAAACCAGCCCAGTCATCTACTATGTCCTAAATTGAATCTATGCAAAGAACAAAGGTTTGTTTCCCTGAAGTTATCACACATCCAGAGTGGCCACATTTAGAGTGTAATAAAGTCTGGTCAAACAAGACGTTACTTCAGACAATGGGGATGTTAGCACTGGATGAACCAGGCTCAACAGGTCTTTTACAGAGAGCTTCATAGTCCAGACAATGATATACTCATGGAGAATCTAATGATGCTCTCATCATAGCTTATATTCATGGCTACTAAGACCCAAGATGGCGGGCTGCAAACAGACACATTTATACATTTTCACCACAGTGGTTCAGATCTTTGAAGAGGTTAATGTCAGGTGCCATTCCCCTTAATAGTCAATGGCAGTAAAGGAGTTAATGTCAGGCATCCCCTTGTGGTCTAGGGCAGTGAAGGGGTTAATTTCAGATGCTATCTCCTACTGAATTATAACAGTGAAGGGGTTCGTGTCAGGTGTTACCCTTGTTAACAGTCACGGGTAGTGAAGGAGTTAATGTCAAATATCCACTGGTGGTCAAGGAACAGCGCACATTGCCTAAGCTGGATATCTGATTACGAAGACAAGATGGTAAATGTGTATTTTCTCTTCTGTAGGCATAATGGATAAACAATCCTTTCAAGAAGAAGTTGTGGTCAAAGTTCTGGCCCCTTACATAAAGAATCAATGGCCCCTGGGGCACAGACTATTCCAAGACAGCGGTCCGCAGTATAGCACCTCTGCCAACTTCCTGCAGGAGAACGGAATAAATTGGGTTCCCACGCCTCCGGAGTACGTTCCTATTCACTACATTATTATAATATACGGACACAATATGCGTTTCACAGCCGTCTGGGGAAGATCCTGTTTCTCCTTGCGGAGACCACCAAGTTACCATAAAGCCAGGCAGTGCACTCTGGGGGAAAAGGTTATGCAAATTAAAGGGGTTGTCCAGAGAGAGATGCTTCCCTTGATCGAGTCCAGATCCTATGCTAACGGCACGTCTACCTTGGGCCTGGCTCTAACGCTGGCTCATATTGTATAGACTTCTCATCGGTGACGGTATTGGAGGCGGCTGGCTGAACGCATAAAAACTAAGCCAGTCACAGCATCAGCCAGGACAAAGTAGGGGGCTGGGTTAGTCATTGAAATTAGCCAGTCCGCCAACCCTCTTCAATGACATCACAATCAACCGGAGGTCCGCACCATGTGACCCAGTGGTGAAGTAGGGCCAGAAGTAGAGCTGCCAAAACCACTGGACCAGAACTGTCAGGCGAGTGTAGCCCTCCCTGGATAACCGCTTTAACCATTTACAAAGGAAACTGTGTTTCCTGGAGGAAAGCTAATTTACATATCTCGATTCCCAGGGAGCATTGCCTGACCCATAGAACCCCCAACGTCAGCTTGGATCTTGGACTGTCACTGTGTGTAACTTGTTTTTTCTCATTTGCATACTGCAGATCACCGGATTTCAACCCAATAAAAATAGTCTGGGACTTAATGAAGAACCACATCTGGAAGGTGGCAAAGCCGAAGGCCAAGGAGGGGCTGATCGAGGCGATTAAAGACTTCTGGTATAACCGCTTAACGAAAGCTACCTGCAATAATTTGATAGACAACCTGAGTGAGGTTTTACCGATTGTAATAGAAAGGAACGGCCTGCTGACCGAGACGTACGCCGTCAACGGCCTGACGGAATGACCGCCTGACGTGGAGATGAACTCGGACTCTGTGTACATTACTATTATTCAAGATGCCCAGTATCGGCCTGTGTATTGTAATTGTTTCTCCTATCCCCTCCCCCACCTCTGGAAAGAGTCCCATCAAGTGCTAGCTGTGATTGACTAAGCATCAGCCAATCACAGCCAGCGCTTCCAGGAAGTGGGGATTTTTCAATCCCTGGCCAGAAGATGATGAAGAGAAACCGTATCGGGGAGCGAGAAGAAGCTGTGGCGGTGCCCGGACAGCGCGGGAGAGGCGATGTATACTTATTTGTTTTTTTTTTTCTTCAACTAGAGTTTATTTTCCGGCTAGGGCTTATTTTTCCAAATTCCCCCCCATCCCGAAAATCCTCACATGTGGCTTCGTAGCGCTAAAAAAGTCGCGGTATCATTGCGAAAAACCGCAGCAACATTGCCCGGACCAGCGATGTGATCTGCCCTGGTGATGCCATGTCGCTCGTGTGAACCACCGCGGGGGAGGGGAGCTGCAGTGTAGCCAGTACAGAAGCATCACTGAACCTTCTCACTGACTTCACTCTCACAGAATGGATACAATGTGGTCACAACTTGTTTTAACCCCTTAATCACCAACTACTATTTAATTTGTCGTTCCAAGTCCTTCTTCATGGCATTCACAGTGCGGGATAAATGTCTGCAATATTTTTATATTTTGCACTTTTAGGGTTTTCACACATTTGTGTTTTTTAACACAAATGTCAATGAGACTTTCTAATGTTTCTAAATGCGTCGCGCAAAAATCGCAAAGCACAAACTCGCAGTGCGTTTTTAACATTAGAGAGTCCCACTAACAATCGCGTTAAAAACCGCAGCGTTAATGCAATGTTACCAGATGTGGGTGTGTGCGCCCTCAGAGGCGCAGCGAAACTACTTTGGGGTTTTCTTTTGTTTTCCTTAAGGCCCAATGCACACGGACGGATTTGCATTGCGGAATCTGAAGTGGGCGCCCGCCTCCGCATCCTGCAGCACATACTGCCCATAGACCTGCTAGAACAAATCGCTTCTCCGTGTCCATGAGCGGAAATCACTTGTGATTTACTGCTTACAGGGGAAATCGCAGTATGTTCTATTTCGGCGCAGATTCCACACGGACAGCTTCCATTGTCACTGCGGACAGGCCGCGAAATCCGCGTCATTGCCCGACAACGGTGCCGCATCATCTGCACTGCGCCGGCCGGCACATCCGCATTGCAGATAAAGAACACTGCAGACAGGTCCGCAGGGGTCACCGGCCGGGCATCGGGTTGGGATCCTGCGTGTGAAATCCGACCCGTCGTGTGCATGCAGCCTAATAAGTGCAAACTGGGGAAAAAGAGTTTTTTCTTGGACTTTTTATATTTAATATTTTCTATAATATTTAAAAATTTTAATTAGATTTTTTTTCTGTATTTTTAGTCCCCATGAGGGACTTCCACCAGCGCTCCTGTGATAACGTGTCCAATATACCGCAAAACGTAAGCATCTCAGTATATTTATTGCTAATGTATGACTGCGCTGAGACTCTTCTCTGTGCGCTGCTGTGTGCAGCCATTGGTACCTGCAGTCCAGGTGTAGGGGGGCTAATGGGACGCCCCCCGGCCAGCCACTTAGATGCTGCAGTAAGCATTGACCACAGCATTTAAGCAGTTAAATGGCCCCTATTTGAGCTAGTTTGGAGTATGTCCGTCAGAACCAGCTGCTGGTCGCAGGCGTGAAGTGAGCGCAGCTCCAGAGGCTGACCCATGGCGGATAAGCTTTTTAAGGGCTTAAACACATTCTATCCATTCTGTGCTAGTCCTTTTTGATTGGCTGCTCAGGACCATGTGACTCTTTGCACTAACCAATAGAGCTGCAGTACATTTTTATGAATAAACAGACATTAGTCGTAGGGGACTTTGGCGCAGTCTGGTCATATCATTGCAGTGCGGTGCTGCGTTCTGTATGTGGGGCACATATAGGGATGGTGCTGCGAGGGCCCTACATCCCAGAAACGGCTGCGTAGACTTCTTATTTCATAGGGCAATAATCGTCTCCACGGAGAGATATTACATGTTGGCAGCGAAGCCGCCGCCCCTGCCTGAGGATTACCGCTACCTGCAAATCCAGTTGCAGCGCAGCAATACACTGTTTATTCACTTATACTGCCACCTGTTGGCCAAAACGCACATTGCAGATACCTTAGTGTGTTGGGATATCACATACTGCGCTAAAAAGTCCCAGGAGCACTTAACCCTTTCCTGCTGCGATCCTTTTTCATTTCCTGTTTTTTTTTTTTTGTCTCCCCACTTACAGAAAAATCGTAACTCTTTTATTTTGGCGGTGCCGCCGCTCCATGAACGCTCGTTTATTTGTGACACGTTGTATTTTTCAGGGGTATCATTTAAAGTACCAGAAAATGGGCTGAAAAACTATTAAAAAATGTTCAAATGCAACAGCAAAACGTTTGGTGATCATCTGCTTGTACAACGTCCGCGATGCAGCAGCAATGGCGCGATGACTTTATTCTGTCGGTCGGTACAATTGCGGCGACGCCAAAGTTACATTGTTTCTTTTAGTGTAGTTTGGCTGAGAAGGCAAATGTTTTTTTAAAGGTATTTTCTTTCTTTTGACCCCCATAACCTTTTATTTTCGCATCATTTGGGTTGTTTCGCGGCTCGTTTTTGCGCGGTGACCCGTAGTTTTTATTAATAATGACATGTGGCTTGTGGAGCGTTTATAATTCCGTTTTTTCTAGGATGTGCAGTTCTGGTATTGCGTTTGTTTTTTATCCCTCTTCACGGTGCGGTGAATAATCCGATATTGTAATAATCTGGAGATTTATAAACTTCTTTTTATACTTTATGTTCTTTAGCCTACAGGGGGCGTCACCTTGTGATCGTCTGATTACTCACACTGCAATACCAGAGTATTTCATTACATCACATTCTGACAGGCAGTCTAGGCAACCATTCAGCCCCGAGGGCCTACAAGGAGAACTGGACAGGACCATGGAAAGGCATCAACACAACATCAGGAGCGGAGGAGCAGGAGGAGTGCTGCCAGAGCCCTACAGAATGGCCTTTACCGGGGTGCTGGTCTACATGGTTTGGGGGGCATGAAGGTCCGATATCCTGTAGTGGGACCTCTGCTCACAGCCCAACTCCATGGGGTACACCAGAATGCCACCAGAGTACGCTAGAATTGGCAGTTTCACCATTGGCTCCTCATTCTCTTCACAAATGAGAGCAGCTTTACCCTAGGACATGTGACGGACGTGAAAGAGCCCGGAGATGCAGTAGTGAACCTTATGCTGCCGGCAACATTACCCAACATGACCGGCTTCCAGTAGGTCAGCGCTGTCCTGGGGAGGCATAGTATTGGAGAGTCGCACAAACCTCCATGTGCCTCCAATGGTACCCTGACTGCTACTGGGTACCAATATGATATCCACAGAGCCATTGTTATGCTGGTTCAGTGGGCCGTGGGCACCTCTTGGTGCAGGACAATGCCCAGCCTCGGGGCCAGAGTGTATGGGAAATTCCATGGTGACAAGCACTGATGCCATTGACTGGCCCTAACGTCCTCCAGATCTGAATCCAATGGAGAACCTCTGGGATATCTATATTGGTGCATCTAACGCTGCCAAGTAGCTCCACCGGGGAGCTCCCTGATGCCCTCAGCTAGGGCTGAGAGGAGGCCCCCGAGGACAACATCCGCCGTCTCATCAGGAGCATGCCCAGACATTGCCAGGAGTGCATGCAGGCACGTGGGGCCGTACCCGCTACTCAGTCACATTATGGGGTGTGATGAAATTCATGCAGATTGATTTGGAATCCAGCCTTCGATTGGTTGATGATTTTGGATCCTTTTGACTGTTGATCCGTCACAATGAATTACATTGTCCATGTTGATACGGGGTATATACAGTGTGTAGAGGTGGAAAATTTAAAGGGGTTTTCCAGTTGCAAACCGTGGGTAGCCTTTCTTCAGGATAAGTCATTAATGGAAGACTGGTGGGGGTCAGCGGCTTGCCAGACCAGTATGCTTATGCACTGAGCTGATTTCTGCAGGAAGAAGACAGCTCTGTTCCCACTGCAGTGGCCAGACTTGGCATTGCCTGCAATACCTCCAACACCTCCGTCTACAGGGATCAGCTGCTAACCCCACCGATGCAGGATCACGGCCTAGCTGGTAAGTTGGCGCCCACACCCGCCAGCCGTAACACCAGTGTCGTACAAGCGTGAAATTTGGCATGAATATACTTTAGGCCCTACAGAAGAAAAGTAAAGGGGTGGCAGCGTGATTGTGATTATTGAATTCTAAGTGCAAAAGTAAGTGACCCCCCCCATGTTATGTACCTCATCAAATTCTCCAACTTCTCGAGGCCGACATGACCATTGTTTAAATCGTAGAGTAAAGGTATTGCAACTTGATCATTTAATTTTAAGTGCAAAAGTAAGTGACCCCCTGAGTAATGTAACTACACACATCTGAACCGCACGAACATGACATTCACCACGTCCATTCCTTACGTCCTACCTCACCTCTATGTGTATATACTGAGGAGAATCTACCTCACCTCTATGTGTATATACTGAGGAGAATCTACCTCCCCTCTATATGTATATACTGAGGAGAATCTACCTCACCTCTATGTGTATATACTGAGGAGAATCTACCTCCCCTCTATGTGTATATACTGAGGAGGATCTACCTCACCTCTATGTGTATATACTGAGGAGAATCTACCTCACCTCTATGTGTATATACTGAGGAGAATCTGCCTTACCTCTATGTGTATATACTGAGGAGAATCTACCTCACCTCTATGTGTATATACTGAGGAGAATCTACCTCCCCTCTCTGTGTATATACTGAGGAGAATCTACCTCACCTCTATGTGTATATACTAAGGAGAATCTACCTCCCCTCTATGTGTATATACTGAGGAGAATCTACCTCCCCTCTCTGTGTATATACTGAGGAGAATCTACCTCACCTCTATGTGTATATACTAAGGAGAATCTACCTCACCTCGATGTGTATATACTGAGGAGAATCTACCTCCCCTCTATATGTATATACTGAGGAGAATCTACCTCACCTCTATGTGTATATACTGAGGAGAATCTACCGCCCCTCTATGTGTATATACTGAGGAGAATCTACCTCCCCTCTATGTGTATATACTGAGGAGAATCTACCTCCCCTCTCTGTGTATATACTGAGGAGAATCTACCACACCTCTATGTGTATATACTGAGGAGAATCTACCTCACCTCTATGTGTATATACTGAGGAGAATCTACCTCACCTCTATGTGTATATACTGAGGAGAATCTACCTCACCTCTATATGTATATACTGAGGAGAATCTACCTCCCCTCTATGTGTATATACTGAGGAGAATCTACCTCCCCTCTATGTGTATATACTGAGGAGAATCTACCTCACCTCTATATGTATATACTGAGGAGAATCCACCTCACCTCTATGTGTATATACTGAGGAGAATCTACCGCCCCTCTATGTGTATATACTGAGGAGAATCTACCTGACCTCTGTGTATATACTGAGGAGAATCTACCTCCCCTCTATGTGTATATACTGAGGAGAATCTACCTCCCCTCTATGTGTATATACTGAGGAGAATCTACCTCCCCTCTATGTGTATATACTGAGGAGAATCTACCTCCCCTCTATGTGTATATACTGAGGAGAATCTACCTCACCTCTATGTGTATATACTGAGGAGAATCTACCTCCCCTCTATATGTATATACTGAGGAGAATCTACCTCCCCTCTATGTGTATATACTGAGGAGAATCTACCTCCCCTCTATGTGTATATACTGAGGAGAATCTACCTCACCTCTAGATGTATATACTGAGGAGAATCTACCGCCCCTCTATGTGTATATACTGAGGAGAATCTACCTCCCCTCTCTGTGTATATACTGAGGAGAATCTACCACACCTCTATGTGTATATACTGAGGAGAATCTACCTCACCTCTATGTGTATATACTGAGGAGAATCTACCTCACCTCTATGTGTATATACTGAGGAGTATCTACCTCTCCTCTCTGTGTGTATATACTGAGGAGCATCTACCTCCCCTCTATGTGTATATACTGAGGAGAATCTACCTCACCTCTATGTGTATATACTGAGAAGAATCCACCTCACCTCTATATGTATATACTGAGGAGAATCTACCTCACCTCTATGTGTATATACTGAGGAGAATCTACCTCACCTCTGTGTGTATATACTGAGGAGAATCTACCTCACCTCTATGTGTATATACTGAGGAGAATCCACCTCAACTCTATGTGTATATACTGAGGAGAATCCACCTCACCTCTATATGTATATACTGAGGAGAATCTACCTCACCTCTATGTATATATACTGAGTAGAATCTACCTCACCTCTATGTGTATATACTGAGGAGAATCTACCTCCCCTCTATGTGTATATACTGAGGAGAATCTACCTCCCCTCTATGTGTATATATACTGAGGGGAATCTACCTCACCTCTATGTATATATACTGAGCAGAATCTACCTCACCTCTATGTGTATATACCGAGGAGAATCTACCTTCCCTCTATGTATATACTGAGAAGAATCTACATCACCTCTGTGTGTATATAGTGAGGAGAATCTACCTCCCCTCTATGTATATACTGAGAAGAATCTACATCACCTCTGTGTGTATATAGTGAGGAGAATCTACCTCCCCTCTATATGTGTATATACTGAGGAGAATCTACCTCCCCTCTGTGTGCATATACTGAGGAGAATCTACCTCCCCTCTGTGTGTATATACTGAGGAGAATCTACCTCCCCTCTATGTGTATATACTGAGGAGAATCTACCTCACCTCTGTGTGTATATACTGAGGAGAATCTACCTCCCCTCTGTGTATATACTGAGGAGAATCTACCTCACCTCTATGTGTATATACTGAGAAGAATCTACCTCACCTCTGTGTGTGTGTATATACTGAGGAGAATCTACCTCACCTCTATATGTGTATATACTGAGGAGAATCTACCTCCCCTCTATGTGTATATACTGAGGAGAATCTACCTCACCTCTGTGTGTATATACTGAGAAGAATCTACCTCACCTCTCTGTATATATACTGAGGAGAATCTACCTCCCCTCTATGTGTATATACTGAGGAGAATCTACCTCACCTCTATGTGTATATACTGAGGAGAATCTACCTCACCTCTATGTATATATACTGAGGAGAATCTACCTCACCTGTATGTGTATATACTGAAGAGAATCTACCTCCCCTCTATGTGTATATACTGAGAAGAATCTACCTCCCCTCTCTGTGTATATACTGAAGAGAATCTACCTCCCCTCTATGTGTATATACTGAGGAGAATCTACCTCCCCTCTATGTGTATATACTGAGGAGAATCTACCTCCCCTCTCTGTGTATATACTGAAGAGAATCTACCTCCCCTCTATGTGTATATACTGAGGAGAATCTACCTCCCCTCTATGTGTATATACTGAGGAGAATCTACCTCACCTCTATGTATATATACTGAGGAGAATCTACCTCACCTGTATGTGTATATACTGAGGAGAATCTACCTCACCTCTATGTGTATATACTGAGGAGAATCTACCTCACCTCTATGTATATATACTGAGGAGAATCTACCTCCCCTCTATGTGTATATACTGAGGAGAATCTACCTCCCCTCTATGTGTATATACTGAGGAGAATCTACCTCTCCTCTATGTGTATATACTGAGGAGAATCTACCTCCCCTCTCTGTGTATATACTCAAGAGAATCTACCTCACCTCTATATGTATATACTGAGGAGAATCTACCTCACCTCTGTGTGTATATACTGAGGAGAATCTACCTCATCTCTGTGTATATACCGAGGAGAATCTACCTTCCCTCTATGTGTATATACTGAGGAGAATCTACCTCACCTCTATGTGTATATACTGAGGAGAATCTATCTCCCCTCTATGTGTATATACTGAGGAGAATCTACCTCACCTCTATGTGTATATACCGAGGAGAATCTACCTCCCCTCCATGTGTATATACTGAGGAGAATCTACCTCCCCTCTATATGTATATACCGAGGAGAATCTACCTCCCCTCTATGTGTATATACTGAGGAGAATCTACCTCACCTCTATGTGTATATACTGAGGAGAATCTACCTCCCCTCTATGTGTATATACTGAGGAGAATCTACCTCACCTCTGTGTGTATATACTGAGGAGAATCTACCTCCCCTCTATATGTATATACTGAGGAGAATCTACCTCACCTCTATGTGTATATACTGAGGAGAATCTACCTCATCTCTATGTGTATATACTGAGGAGAATCTACCTCCCCTCTATGTGTATATACTGAGGAGAATCTACCTCCCCTCTATGTGTATATACTGAGGAGAATCTACCTCACCTCTATGTGTATATACTGAGAAGAATCCACCTCACCTCTATATGTATATACTGAGGAGAATCTACCTCCCCTCTGTGTGCATATACTGAGGAGAATCTACCTCCCCTCTGTGTGTATATACTGAGGAGAATCTACCTCATCTCTGTGTATATACCGAGGAGAATCTACCTTCCCTCTATGTGTATATACTGAGGAGAATCTACCTCACCTCTATGTGTATATACTGAGGAGAATCTATCTCCCCTCTATGTGTATATACTGAGGAGAATCTACCTCACCTCTATGTGTATATACCGAGGAGAATCTACCTCCCCTCCATGTGTATATACTGAGGAGAATCTACCTCCCCTCTATATGTATATACCGAGGAGAATCTACCTCCCCTCTATGTGTATATACTGAGGAGAATCTACCTCACCTCTGTGTGTATATACTGAGGAGAATCTACCTCCCCTCTATATGTATATACTGAGGAGAATCTACCTCACCTCTATGTGTATATACTGAGGAGAATCTACCTCACCTCTATGTGTATATACTGAGGAGAATCTACCTCACCTCTGTGTGTATATACTGAGGAGAATCTACCTCCCCTCTATATGTATATACTGAGGAGAATCTACCTCCCCTCTATGTGTATATACTGAGGAGAATCTACCCCATCTGTATGTGTATATACTGAGGAGAATCTACCTCACCTCTATGTGTATATACTGAGGAGAATCTACCTCACCTCTATGTGTATATACTGAGGAGAATCTACCTCCCCTCTATGTGTATATACTGAGGAGAATCTACCTCCCCTCTATATGTATATACCGAGGAGAATCTACCTCCCCTCTATGTGTATATACTGAGGAGAATCTACCCCATCTGTATGTGTATATACTGAGGAGAATCTACCTCACCTCTATGTGTATATACTGAGGAGAATCTACCTCCCCTCTATGTGTATATACCGAGGAGAATCTACCTCACCTCTATGTGTATATACTGAGGAGAATCTACCTCACCTCTATGTGTATATACTGAGGAGAATCTACCTCACCTCTATGTGTATATACTGAGGAGAATCTACCTCCCCTCTATGTGTATATACTGAGGAGAATCTACCTCACCTCTATGTGTATATACTGAGGAGAATCTACCTCCCCTCTATGTGTATATACTGAGGAGAATCTATCTCACCTCTCTGTGTATATACTGAGGAGAATCTACCTCACCTCTGTTTATATACTGAAATTACAACAACACCAAGCACCATGGAAAGGTCTGGGAAGGTTAAATAGTAAGATCATAGCAAATCACCTCCAGCTGGATGGAGAAGCTAGGCACAGTAACCCTGCGGATGTTGGAACAAGCAGAAGCTGACTGAGGCAGCAGGACGATGCCTGCGTCTGCCAGACCTAAAGGCCCATTTACACACACAGATATCTTTCAAAAGATTGAAAGATTAGCGATCATTTTGCATAAAGTACTAATGGGCGGTAATTGCTATTAGTACTTTATTAGCTTTCTTTGTACGTGAATGAGCTTCTGGGAGCTGTTGCAGAACTAAGCAGGAGATCTGAGCTCTGTAATTTGCTCCATTGCTCAGCCGAGGGCTCCCTGTGGATAATTCAGCACCATGGACAGCAGACAGCATGAGGTCCTGCTTATCAGCTGTTCTGCCAGCCAGGCTGAGAAATGAGAAGAGCTGTAACAATTTAAAGTGACAGCTAAGTATTTTCTATAAGATACAATACGTAATATGCCCTTCGGTGACCGGCTCAGCATGCACTCATCCTACAGTAACTACAGCCTCTTAATCCCTTGTTTTACTCATTTATTCTCAATAGACCTGCAGCACACAATACAAATATGTCACAAGAAAAATAATAGTTTGTTTAATTTTTAAGCATTGATGTCTAAAGATTTCCTGATTTCTGCAGCTTACTGTTCAGCTTTGCTGTGTAGATTAGGACAGATTACAAGAGTAATTTCCTTATCATTAGAGGGGGCAGCAGGGGTGTAGCTGTAATGGGTGCACAGGATGTAGTTACACATTGGCCATAAAATCTTAGGAGGCCCACAAGATCCTCATAAAAAGAGACCAGCACTGCTGTAAGAATGAAGCACTTAGCTGGACGACTCAGATTTTGCACTTGGACCCAGCAACTTTAAATTACGCCACTAGGGAGGAGACAGCAGAGTAATCTCATTATTATTAGAGGGAAGGGTCATCAGAGTTATCTCATTATCTTTGACTTGCAGATATGCTGGTGTTGTTCCAACCTCTCATTTGCATATTTCCCAGAGGAGCATGGGTGGCCTTATAAGTTTCCTCATCCTTCAGGAGGCTTTCAATCAGGAGGCTGGAATCGGCACACGTGACAGGGCGGAGCTACGGGATGATGCGTAGAAGGGGGCGGGGCAAGAACGCAGCTCGTGCCGGACCGAACAGAAGCCAGAAGACCCTTCTGCGCAAGCGCGTCTAATCGGGAGATTAGACGCTGAAATTAGACGGAGCCATGGAGACGGGGACGCCAGCGCGGGGGAGGTAAGTGAATAACTTCTGTATGGCTCATATTTAATGCACGATGTATATTACAAAGTGCATTAATATGGCCATACAGAAGTGCTGAACCCCACTTGCTGCCGCGAGACAACCCCTTTAAGGCAGTCTAGAGGCGGAGCTCTGCAGCACTCCGACACGTCTATCTGGGTGCTTTATTTATTTTCATCAATGAGTGTAAACGGTTGGATACTGAGTCATGGGGGAGAAACCTTCCAATAGATGTGAAGGATTGTTCTCTGTGCACAGCATCTGTTATAAGTGACAACCTAACATGAGACTCGCTACTCATCGGCCTCCCCCGCACTAGACTCACTCCGCTCCAATCCATACTAAATGCAGCAGCTAGACTCATTTTTCTATCCAGTCGTTACTCAGACGCCTCTGCATTATGCCAGTCGCTGCATTGGCTGCCCATCCACTGCAGAACTAAATGTAAACTCCTCTACCTCACCCATAAAGCTCTGCATGGCGCTGCGCCAGCATACATCGCCTCCCTACTGTCAGTACACCACCATACATCGCCTCCCTACTGTCAGTATACCACCATACATCGCCTCCCTACTGTCAGTACACCACCATACATCGCCTCCCTACTGTCAGTACACCACCATACATCGCCTCCCTCCTGTCAGTACACCACCATACATCGCCTCCCTCCTGTCAGTACACCACCATACATCGCCTCCCTACTGTCAGTACACCACCATACATCGCCTCCCTCCTGTCAGTACACCACCATACATCGCCTCCCTACTGTCAGTACACCACCATACATCGCCTCCCTACTGTCAGTACACCACCATACATCACCTCCCTCCTGTCAGTACACCACCATACATCGCCTCCCTCCTGTCCGTACACCACCATACATCACCTCCCTCCTGTCAGTACACCACCATACATCGCCTCCCTACTGTCAGTACACCACCATACATCGCCTCCCTACTGTCAGTATACCACCATACATCGCCTCCCTACTGTCAGTACACCACCATACATCGCCTCCCTCCTGTCCGTACACCACCATACATCGCCTCCCTCCTGTCAGTACACCACCATACATCGCCTCCCTACTGTCAGTACACCACCATACATCGCCTCCCTACTGTCAGTACACCACCATACATCGCCTCCCTACTGTCAGTACACCACCATACATCACCTCCCTACTGTCAGTACACCACCATACATCACCTCCCTCCTGTCAGTACACCACCATACATCGCCTCCCTACTGTCAGTACACCACCATACATCGCCTCCCTACTGTCAGTATACCACCATACATCGCCTCCCTACTGTCAGTACACCACCATACATCGCCTCCCTACTGTCAGTACACCACCATACATCGCCTCCCTACTGTCAGTACACCACCATACATCGCCTCCCTACTGTCAGTACACCACCATACATCGCCTCCCTACTGTCAGTACACCACCATACATCGCCTCCCTACTGTCAGTACACCACCATACATCGCCTCCCTACTATCAGTACACCACCATACATCGCCTCCCTACTGTCAGTACACCACCATACATCGCCTCCCTACTGTCAGTACACCACCATACATCGCCTCCCTACTGTCAGTACACCACCATACATCGCCTCCCTACTGTCAGTACACCACCCAGCGCGCTCACTCCGATCAGATAACACACTCAGACTAAACACCCCTGTAATACGAACCTCACATGCTCGCCTACAGGACTTCACCAGAGCTGCACCCATCCTCTGGAACGCTCTACCCCAAGGCATCCGGACAATTCCCGATGCACAGAACTTCAGACACGCCCTAAAAACGCACCTCTTCAGGGAAGCATACCAATCCCCTGACCTAGTCCCTCGCCCCTCCCTATGGCTCCCCACACCTTCCATCCTGCCTATCACATATGACCTCTCCCCCTGCACCTCCTTACCGCCCCACCCCGTTTGCTTTCTAATAACTCATTTCCACATGAAATCCCCAACTGCCTGTGTTCCCCCCTCCCCCCCCTTGTACCTCCTGTACCCCCCCACCCCAATTGTTTTAGACTGATTGTACCTCACATTGTAATCGTTGTATTGTTTGCATTTATGTCATGCCTGAAAGCACTGCAGAATACGTTGGCGCTATACAAAGATTATTATTATAGAATACACACATTTAGTCGGCTATAGACTTATAAGGATGGCAATGGTAAAGAGACATCATGTGCTCTTCAGTTCCTGCGACATGAGCAATGAATGAAAATAGCAAAAAATAAAGAGGAAATGGAGTCTTTATTTTCCAACACCCCCCCCCCACCCCACCCCCGCCTTCACATCAGAGTACATGGAATACTAATGTTAGTAGCTTTAATATACTCATTTACCAATTTTCTACATGTATTGCATCACATATTGAAAGCATTCACAGAGCTCCCCCTAGTGGTGGCTTCAGACAGGCAAAATTTCATCATGTAACTCTGTGCCTATGGAAATGTTAGAGCTCTGATCCCTATAAAGATTTATTAAGACATTAATCAGCGCAGAATGCTGGACTGAATAAGCAATATCTAATCAACAGCGGAAGAACTAATCCATCCTCTTCAGTATTCATCGGCGAAAGGAAACTTGGGGTGATGCTCCCATCTGAAAGAAATTGATATACAACTAAAATAAGTACTAATTCCTGTTCACTCAGATAATGATGTGTTAAGGAACTACTTAGCATTTGCTGTATAAATATGTATATTGTGAGCTCCCCCTAGTGGTGGCTGCATATACCTGTACACAGTGAGCTCCCCCTAGTGGTGGCTGTATATATCTGTATGCAGTGAGCTCCCCCTAGTGGTGGCTGTATATATTTGTATGTAGTGAGCTCCCCCTAGTGGTGGCTGTATACATGTGTATGTAATGAACTCTCCCTAGTGGTGGATGTATATATCTGTATGTAGTGAGCTCCCCCTAGTTGTGGCTGTATATATCTGTATGCAGTGAGCTCCCCCTAGTGGTGGCTGTATGTACTTGTATGTAGTTAGCTCTCCCTAGAGGTGGCTGTATATATTTGTATGTAGTGAGCTCCCCCTAGTTGTGGCTGTATATATCTGTATCTAGTGAGCTCCCACTAGTGGTGGCTGTATATATCTGTATGTAGTGAGCTCCCCCTGGTGGTGGCTGTATATATCTGTATGTAGTGAGCTCTCCCTAGGGGTGGCTGTATATATCTGTATGCAGTGAGCTCCCCCTAGTGGTGGCTGTATATATCTGTATGTAGTGAGCTCCCTCTAGTGGTGGCTGTATATATCTGTATGTAGTGAGCTCCCCCTAGTGGTGGTTGTATATATCTGTATGTAGTGAGCTCCCCCTGGTGGTGGCTGTATATATCTGTATGTAGTGAGCTCTCCCTAGTGGTGACTGTATATATCGGTATGCAGTGAGCTCCCCCTAGTGGTGGCTGTATATATCTCTATGTAGTGAGCTCCCTCTAGTGGTGGCTGTGTAAATTTGTAAGTAGTGAGCTCCCCCTAGTGGTGGCTGTATATAGTTGTATACATTGAGCTTCTCCTAGTGGTGGCTGTATATATCTGTACACAGTGAGCTCCCCCTAGTGGTGGCTGTATATATCTCTATGTAGTGAACTCCCCATAGTGGTGGCTGTATATATCTGTATGTAGTGAACTCCCCATAGTGGTGGCTGTATATATCTGTATGTAGTGAACTCCCCGTAGTGGTGGCTGTATATATCTGTATGTAGTGAACTCCCCCTAGTGGTGGCTGTATATATCTGAATTTAGTGAGCTCCCTCTAGTGGTGGCTGTATATATCTGTATGTGGTGAGCTCTCCCTAGTGGTTGCTGTATATATCTCTATGTAGTCAGCTCCCCCTAGTGGTGGCTGTATATATCTATGTAGTGAGCTCCCCCTAGTGGCAGCTGTATATATCTGTATGTAGTGAGCTCCCTCTAGTGGTGGCTGTATATATCTGTATGTAGTGAGCTCCCCCTAGTGGTGGTTGTATATATCTGTATGTAGTGAGCTCCCCCTGGTGGTGGCTGTATATATCTGTATGTAGTGAGCTCTCCCTAGTGGTGACTGTATATATCGGTATGCAGTGAGCTCCCCCTAGTGGTGGCTGTATATATCTCTATGTAGTGAGCTCCCTCTAGTGGTGGCTGTGTAAATTTGTAAGTAGTGAGCTCCCCCTAGTGGTGGCTGTATATAGTTGTATACATTGAGCTTCTCCTAGTGGTGGCTGTATATATCTGTACACAGTGAGCTCCCCCTAGTGGTGGCTGTATATATCTCTATGTAGTGAACTCCCCGTAGTGGTGGCTGTATATATCTGTATGTAGTGAACTCCCCGTAGTGGTGGCTGTATATATCTGTATGTAGTGAACTCCCCCTAGTGGTGGCTGTATATATCTGAATTTAGTGAGCTCCCTCTAGTGGTGGCTGTATATATCTGTATGTAGTGAGCTCTCCCTAGTGGTTGCTGTATATATCTCTATGTAGTCAGCTCCCCCTAGTGGTGGCTGTATATATCTATGTAGTGAGCTCCCCCTAGTGGCAGCTGTATATATCTGTATGTAGTGAGCTCCCCCTAGTGGTAGCTGTATATATCTGTATGTAGTGAGCTCCCTCTAGTGGTGGCTGTATATATCTGTATGTAGTGAGCTCCCCCTAGTGGTGGCTGTATATATCTGTATGTAGTGAGCTCCCTCTAGTGGTGGCTGTATATATCTGTATGTAGTGAGCTCCCCCTAGTGGTGGCTGTATATATCTGAATTTAGTGAGCTCCCTCTAGTGGTGTCTGTATATATCTGTATGCAGTGAGCTCCCCCTAGTGGTGGCTGTATATATCTGTACACATTGAGCTCCCCCTCCCACCGCAGGCGCCATAGTAGTAGCATAATCTGCAGTTATAATAGATATGCCACTAACTGTAGCCAACATCTGCATGTCTTAGTACAGCTGGCTAACTGGGCTGTTTTGTTGTTTCAGACTTTGGGAAAGCTGGATGACGAGCTCCATAGCACCTATAATGGTATGTATTCCAAAACAGACCAGGAAGCCTATCTCACCGTTTGGCTTGAACATAGCGATAATTTTGGTTGAGTGCTTCCAGTTCTTTCATTTCTTCTGGTGGTAACTGGAAATCAAAAACCTGAAAAACAGGAATGACCACATTGAAAGCGTCAGCAACACCAACATACATAACAGTGGCAGCTAGGAGTCCTCCAGACACTAAGGTGCCACTAGGGGGCGTCCCATAAACAATACTGTAGGTAGAGTGTCCAACATATACAGTAGTATTAGTAGAGCACCCCCCCCCCATATACAGTAGTATTAGTAGACTGTCCCCCATACACAATAATGGCCGATAAGAATCCTCCATATACAATAATTAAGGCCCATTTAGACCCAATGATTCTCGCTCAAATATTGCTCAAAGCCGTCTTTCGGGTGACACTCATTGGGTCTAACTGCATGAACATCGTACAGTTTTCGTTAATGAGTCGTTCATCGCTGTTTTTCAGCAAGCTGAAAGAGAACGATGAGCCTTATCAGTGCCGTGTGCGGAGTTCACAGCGGGATACCACTGATACTATTGTTTCAGCTGGTATCCCACTTGGGGAACACAGCTGGGGTATGCAGAAGACCGCGCTCCAGGTGTGTTCTGCATACCCCGCTCGGAGCGCTCAGCTGGTATCCAGCTGAGCGCTCCGAGAAGACAACGGGAGTATGCAGAAGATAGTGCCAGTAGGGTGCCTCTGTACATAAGAGTTCTACCTTTCTGGCCCGGAGTTCCAAATCTTCTGCATAGACAAAATTTAAGGGGTTGGTCAGGAATTCAGCAAAATGGCTGCTGTCCATGCAGCCTGTGGAAACCCACCCTAGGATGAGCTGAATGTACCTCTAGAGCAGAGGAAGGGGGTTACCATTCAGCCTTACAGGACGTTACGCTCTGCCTCCACCAGCAGATCCATCCCCTCCATCCAGAGGTGCATCCATCATCACTGGTCATGTTCTTGAATTCTTGGAAATCCCTTTCATAGGCAAAAACTGCTGCCGCCATCACTAAGGGAAACTCCCTGCATCCAGATTCCTAGGGCTCAATACTCTGTATAAGGAGCGCCCTCTAGTGGTGACTGCAGGCAGCAGGCATTTCATCTTTTAACCCTCAGACTATATGACCGCTGCTCCCAGAGGCGCCCCACATTTCTGCTTTTTTGGCTTTCCCATTCAAACCTGGAAGTTTTCTTTGATTCTCTTGGGGTTGAAGCTCTTGGCGAGGACGACGACTCCGAGCTGCAGGAAGAACCGTATGGCCACCTGAGCCGGCGATTTATTGTGTCTTTTGGCAATGGTGACCAAAACTGGATCCTCAAGGACGACTGGTGAATTCTGGTCAATCCTAAGGAGATATCAAATCAATCCCATAGGGTCCAGACCACACAGCATCTGTTTAGAATCTGTAACCATAGCGACACATAGTTCTGCATAGGAGCTGTCTACACAAAAACGGGAGGAGATTTTCAATGAAGACTGAAAAGTTGCTGCTTTTTTATCTTTAGAAGCATTGGCCCAATAAAATACATCAGTTGCAAAAGTATCCACACCCTTGAGCCTTCATAGAGCCAGGCAAAAGCCTTTTGATAGGTGTCCATAATAATATACAGACCCCCCTCCCCCACAACTCTAACCATTGGTCATTAGTTACCATTTTTCGTCCCGGCTGGACCCCAGCACGCTGTATCCGACGAGGACGATATCCTGAGATCTGCAGAAGTCCAGGAGCTTTCTTTGGTTCAGATAAATATGGCATTCCACCTGTAGGGGGCAGAACGCTCCCAGTCAGTGGTGGATATACAGTAGAACTCTCTATTCTTCAGCTATGAGGCTGCACTACTGAGTCTGGTGACAGTTGCGGTGGTGCAGGGTTGTCTTGTGCGCATCCAAACCACCAAATACACCGATGTATAAAAGATTAGCCATATTGGCAAAAAGTCGCTTCTTAAGTCACATGATGTGCGCCGGCCAATGGCAGCCTTCCCCTGAGTCCCCGCTCAACATCCTGCTCTCTACTACCTGCAGATTTTGCCTTGGGTTTGCGCCAAAATCTGCAGCGGAGTGGAAAGCAGAGAACCGAGACGTGACTTGGGGGAAGGCTGCCATTGGCTGGTTCACAAAAAAGTATATTCGACCCCAACAAAAGTATGTGCCCCCCAACTAGTGTATGCCCCCACACAGTGGATGTCCCCACATCAAGGGTTTTGTATTAGTGAGTTTCCCATTCTTACTGTTCAGTAAAGAGGCACTTCTCCTTTAAATCCATCTGAAACCTGTCACAGCTTACAGGTGATGCTCACCTTCAGACCGCGGACCTCCCGGTGTCGAGGGGCGGATCTTCTATTCACAATACCACAGCTTGCTGGTGCAAATTGCACAAACTCTCTTCCCTGATTGGTGCCACATTTATGATGTATTTTAGACACTTTTTCCCAATTGTTTGACAAGTGGGCGTGGCCTAAATTACCTTACAACAAAAATGTGGTGCAATTTTTTTTAAAGGAAGGCAGCTAATTGGTTGTACAAATATAGAGCAGGCCGTCTTTAACCACTTCACGACCAGAGAGTTTTCTTTGTTTTTTCGTTCCCCCTTTTTCCAGCTGACCGCGCCGTGTGAGGCCCCGCTGTTTGTGGAGTACTTTAATGTCCCGTATGATGTACAGGGAAACGTAAAACATGTTTTAAAGAGGCCATTGTTTTTTTTTGGGGGGGGGGGATTTGTCTGACAGGCTGGCGGTGCAGTAAAGACGAAGAACAAATATATACATTTTTAAAAATGTTTTTCTATTTGTAAAAAGTAAAAAAAAAGTAAACAAACAAACATGGCCTCCCGCCGCCGTACCGAGCCCCGCAATGTTTCCATTCCTCATCGATGGGCTGCGGGCGGCTCGTGTCCTGCTGGGGGAGCTGCAGTTTGTATTGGCACCGGTTTTGGGAATGTCTTGATCCCTTTCATTCTTCCCTCTTGGGCCTCTTTTACTCGCCGTGCGGATGAACATCGTGATATTCTAACAGCTCGGACCGTTACACGGCGAGGCCGAACGTCTGCAGCTCCTAATGGTTTACATTTTTCAATGGGCAAATGGAAAATGGTTTTTAATATATTTTGTATTTTTTTATTTATTTTTTACTATTAGACGTTTTTGTTTTAAATGCAGCGATTCCTAATGTTGTTTATCCAGACCGACCGCGGGCAGAGCTTGAGAGTCCTGTATGTGTGGCAGCCCTTCAGTAAATTCAGACGGCCATACTAGCCCCTCGGCACCCTGCTAGCTGCTGGGTATGGCATGGCCTCGGCCTCCAAGCCGCCTGGTGTAAATTGGGTGTGAAGGGGTTAAAGGGGCTGTACCAAGATACAAGCTATCCCTTAACCACAAGATAGGGGATAATGTGCTGATCGTGGGGGTCTCACCACGGAGGGTCCCACTTCCCTCGTCCTCACTTAGGCTCCTGCAGTGAGGAGTTCTGGAGCGCTCCGATCACTGACGGTGGAGATAGATGAGCGGCTGCCGCTCTCGTACTTTCATCAGCCTGAAATGAATGGAGTCTCACGGCGTATCCCCACCAGTGCGCCGCTCATTGTGACATCACTGTGGGGGGCGAGAAGCAACCTTTGTGGTGACAGAGGAGTCCCATTCTCAAAATTGTCAGGGGTCTCAGTGGTAAGACCCCCACAGCCAGGAAATTATCCCCTATCCTGTGGTAGGTGGCCCCCGCATGCGGTCACATGACGTGTGCATCCTGTTTTTTGCCACGTGCCCATTGACTTCTATGGGAGTTTTAAAGTGCATCACTTGGGCCGCCTTCCTTTTTTTGACACTCGTGTTAAAGACACAAAACTGAACTAAAATGGTTATAAAATGCACAAACCCTTCAGTGACATCATCAGGTCGCCGTGTGAATGTAGCCTTAAAGGGACGGTATTATCCGTATTACCTGGTTGCACACCGGCTTGTACTTCAGTCCCGGCTTATTAAGAATCAGCTCAATTTGTCTGCGATTGAAGTTGGAGACCCCGATTGACTTCACCAGTCCGGCGTCTTTACAGCTCTCCATGGCCTGCAAATCGGACAGCAGAAACGTAAAATCCTTAGTATTTTGGCCAATCCTTTCCTGATGATAAGCTGATCCCGGGGTATCCCACTGCGGGGAGCGTCTCTGATCAGATCAGTGATCTATGGGGGGACCAGGCAGCAAGTCTTCAATTCCCCCACAGCATTCCCGCAGCGAACATGAAGTATTGCACCACTCTCATTGTAATGGACAGGCTGGCTGTGTAATGAATGGACATGCAGGTCCTCCAGCCTGTAAACACTCCTTCTAATGAATGAAGGTCTGGAATGAAGGACTCCTTCTACTAACCCAACAGCTTACAATCTAATTAAACCATAAAGGACAGATACCCACCTCCCACGTGTCTCGTATGTCCGTATTGTGAAAAATAAGTTGGCCATTTTCATCCATGGGAAATAGATCGTCCCCGGGCTACAAGAGAGAATAGGAAGGGATCAGCCTGGTGATTTGGGTACGCTGCTGTGTCAGCAGGGGAAGAGCTCTTTATTGGGCATTGTGTATGTAAGACAACCTCCATGCTGATATACCAGCCGCATACATGGCACTGCCATAACCTGTGCCCAGGGCGCCCAGGCCTTTGTGAGGCCAAGTGTGAAACGGCGCCCCCTGTTCACAATAAAAACACTCATCTTACAGGCATGAAAAGTGCCAATGCACAAGATACCCAACACATATTCAAGGTATGGAGACTGTCTGGAGGGACGGAGTAACAGTGCACAGGGTCCCCGCGTAATGGTCACAGTAGTCATAGTGACCCTGTTAGTGACCACTGTAGTAATAGTGACCTCGTTACTGGCCGCAGTAGTAATAGTAACCCCTGTTAGTGGCCCCAGTAGTTATAGTGACCCCATTAGTGATCGCAGTAGTTATAGTGTCTCCCATAATGGCCCCAGTAGTTATAGTGTCTCCCATAATGGCACCAGTAGTTATAGTGTCTCCCATAATGGCCCCAGTAGTTATAGTGTCCCCCATAGTGGCCCCAGTAGTTATAGTGTCCCCCATAGTGGCACCAGTAGTTATAGTGTCTCCCATAATGGCCCCAGTAGTTATAGTGTCCCCCATAGTGGCCCCAGTAGTTATAGTGTCTCCCATAATGGCACCAGTAGTTATAGTGTCTCCCATAATGGCCCCAGTAGTTATAGTGTCTCCCATAATGGCCCCAGTAGTTATAGTGTCTCCCATAATGGCACCAGTAGTTATAGTGTCTCCCATAATGGCACCAGTAGTTATAGTGTCTCCCATAATGGCCCCAGTAGTTATAGTGTCTCCCATAATGGCCCCAGTAGTTATAGTGTCCCCCATAGTGGCCCCAGTAGTTATAGTGTCTCCCATAATGGCCCCAGTAGTTATAGTGTCCCCCATAATGGCACCAGTAGTTAGTGTCCCCCACCGGGGCAGCAACCCAACAAGCAGTTAATGCACTTCTTCCGGTAATTGTGGGCAAGAACACAAAGGCCGGGGAGAGGTCAGGGGTCACACTCAGCAGCAGGCCTGGTCACCGGTAGACTGGAACTACTGGGTAGGGAAATGAGATGGTTGTGGGGTTTCTGCCCGGATGACTCGCAGGGGTAATTATTTTTAATGGCATTAATATGGCTGGCAGAAGATGAATACGGGCCCCTGTAGCAGCCCGCCGCCCCCCTGAGGTCTTGCAGACCGCCGCCAGAACCGCCAGTGTCAGATCACCTCATGGTAGGGGTGCCTCTGCCTATGCCAGTGTGTCTTCATAAGCATTGGCACCGTGCCCTCAAACACAATACCAGCTAGCATGCCTTTCCTAGCGGTGTCAGCCAAAGAGCGCCCCCATAAGCAGTGCCTGCTCGAAAGGTGGAATGGCACCGACTCCAGGAACGGCGGCTGGTGGGAGTCCAGTGCAGAACTGCTTGATTTCAACATAAAAACAGCGATCACTACGCGTTTCATGGCTGCCCATATAAGATAGGGATGCAGCGGGGTCACGGGGCAGCCTGTGAGGGGTTATTCCCCTAACTTCAGCTCAGACTGTGGCCCGTCGGCAGAGCTTGGTGTATATATAGTCTGGTGTATATATGAGGTTATAATGTGTTCCTGGTCGTTATTCAGACCTTCATCTCCAGCGGCGTGTGAATGATGAAGAGGTCCATGTAGTCCAGCTGTAAGTCCTGCAGAGACGCCTCCAGCGCCGGGCGGACAAGGTCAGGGGTGTGGAATGTGTTCCAGAGCTGCAAGAAGAAGGGAAAACCTTCATTAATGCGAAAATCCAACTTCCTGTCAAAATGTTAATAATCTCATTAAAGAGTTTGTACCAAAGTGCCGTCTATCACAGGAGAGCCCCATCCCCCTCATCCTCACTGCAGACTCGATCCCCTGCATGAGGGGGCTGGATAGAGCGGCGGTCCCGCATGCAAAGTGCCGCTTCCTTCCTCATCAGTGGGCTGGCGGAGATGGCCAAGTGCTTCTGCTCAGCTATTCCCATCAGCTCCACTGAAATGAATGGAGTGGTGCCGCACACGCCCGACCGATGCGCCAGTCACTATCCCTGTCACTGTAGATGGGTGCAGCGGGTCACAGTCATAAGGAGATGGGGACATGGGAGCCCTGTTTTGTGATTGGTGGGGATCCCACTGATCATACTTTTATCATATTTCCTATGCCCATGTGATAAGACTATGTTGGGATAACCCCTATAAGTTATGTCTTACTGGTGACTGTAGGCAGCTGGTAATGGATCAATGGTGGGAGCTCTGACCCCTACACAGATACGTTATACATCCATCTTATAGACTTCCATCATTACCTTCCCAGTGTAGAACACATCTTCTCTTTTCACCACCCCATCAGCGATTTTCTCTCTTATAGCACGACCAACATCTGGTTCATTCCCGTAGACATAGGCACAGTCAATGTGCCGATATCCGACCTCAATAGCCACTTTGGTTGCGTCCTCAGCCAGAACCTTAGGAAACTCAATGTAGAAAATAAGCAGAGGTAACTCTTGTCCTATAATCCCCCTATAATGCCCCAAGTAGCAGGGTGGTCGCCCTGAAAAGAGCGTCATCACAATCCTGAAGACTGCCCCCTACTGACATGCTATTACTCCCTGCGTTTAGGTGGCCCAATAACATTCTCCATCAGCCCTGCCAATGACGATGCCCATGTACGTCTTGGCCGTCTATGGACATTGTTATCTGCGAGGCTGTTCGATCATCGCAGCATTCAGCCCTGCCAGTCCACATTCAGATACCTTGTATACACCAGATACTCACCCTCTGAACCCATGTTGGCTTATGAGTCCAGTGGGCGGGTTCATTCTATATATGACTCTTCAGCGCCTCAGGCTTATCAAGAATTAAATGCAGGTGAATATTAAGCCAACTCACCTGGTGCCCAGAGGGACTCACGGACCTGAGAACCCACTGGCACCCGATATCCACGATGGCCTGGTATAACCACCCAGGGTTCCTGATCCGGATAACCGGAGCGTCGTCTCTGGGATGCACCCCCCCCCCCCCCCCGGGCTGCAGTACAATGGAGCAAACAAATGGAAACAATCCCCGCGCTCTGGGATACCAAGGATCAAAAATAAGCCTTGCGGTCCGTACCGAGCTGCTTTATGGGTATATGCTTCATGCCTCGTGGCGTACAAACTGTCCTCTGGCTGTGACATCACTCCGGAGTCTCCCTCACCGCTCCTTTGTGTGGGCGCAGATACTTTATACGGATTTAGAGAATTTTAGTAGAAGCTTAATGTAGATTTTAAAAGGGAAGTTAATCTGCAGCTTTAATCTAAATTCAGCAGACTTGGAAAAATATATTTTTTATTTTGAAATTCAATTGGAATTGAGTGTTTCTGTAAATTTTTTACATTTTCACAAAAGATTTGAAAATTAGAAAAAACTCTTTTATTTTCCCCGACCTGTGATGGCTGCACTGATATTAGTAAAATGTGTTATTCTGAGTTCATGGAATGATAATAATTATGAGGAATATTATACTTGTGAATGTAAGTGTGAAACTAGGAATAAACTAATGGAAATGGTAAAAAGAATGAGTATTACTAGAATAAAGCAGTGATAATACAGAAAAGGGATAACAAGAAGATGAATAACAAAGCTACAAATGAGTCAGTGCCGCAACAGAAAATAAGAGGAATGGCAATAAATAAAGTGATACGATGAGAAAACCAACAAACTAATTCATCAATAATCATCAATCATCATCATCATCAATAATCATCATCATCATCATCATCATCAATAATCATCATCATCACCATCATCAATCATCATCATCATCATCATCATCAATCACCATCATCATCACCATCAATAATCATCAATCATCACCACCATCATCAATCACCATCATCATCACCATCATCATCATCAATCACCATCATCATCACCATCAATAATCATCAATCATCATCACCATCAATAATCATCAATCATCATCACCATCAATAATCATCAATCACCATCATCATCATCATCAATCATCATCATCACCATCATCAATCATCATCATCATCATCACCATCAATAATCATCAATCATCACCACCATCATCAATCACCATCATCATCACCATCATCATCATCAATCATCATCACCATCATCAATCATCATCATCATTAATCATCATCACCATCAATAATCATCAATCATTATCACCATCAATAATCATCAATCATCATCACCATCAATAATCATCAATCATCATCATCACCATCATCATCATCATCACCATCATCAATCATCATCATCATCATCATCAATCATCATCATCATCACCATCAATAATCATCAATCATCACCACCATCATCAATCATCATCATCATCACCATCAATAATCATCAATCATCACCACCATCATCAATCACCATCATCATCATCATCAATCATCATCATCATCACCATCATCATCACCATGACCATCATCATCAATCATCATCATCATCAATCACCATCATCATCAATCATCATCATCAATCATCATCATTATCACCATCATCATCATCACCATCATCAATCATCATCATCAATCATCACCACCACCACCATCCAGCCGGCAGATGTTACGCTTAAGGCACTCACTTCTTCTGGGGCGTATGTGCCAAATCCAATCAGGGGAATCTTGTGCCCATCGTTCATGGTGGCGCAGGACTGGGCACAGAGCTCCATTGTTCTGGTGTCGTCTCGTCGACTGTGGACGTCCTTGGTCGCTGTAGCAGTTCTTATACAGTGAGACCTCAGCCTCCCGCCTTCTCATGAATACAAAGAGCCATGGATTTGGAAACGATGTGTCTTTTCTGTTTGTGACAATAACCGCGCCGTTTGGCATAAAAACGTTTCATAAAGCCCTTTAACCCTTTTAGTTCCAGACATTTTAGTTTTCCCAGGATTGTCTTCCAGTCCCTTTCAGGAACCCTAACTTCTTACCTTCCGTCAGCCCAGCTGTAGGACTTCTTGTCTTTAGGGGGAATATTTCACTGGAACCATTCAAAGTGCTGAAAATCTATAAAAAATGTTTTCAGTGGAATGAAGCGGCGTTATTATTTATGGCCGTTACCGTGCGGGGAGGGACAAGTGGGCTTTATTCAGCACGAGCGCCAGATTCATGGAGGATGGTCAGGCTTTACTCGCTTTCCATCGCCATCCTTCTCGGTCACTGGCCTTGTTTTTGGCGGGTGAACTTTAGTCCTCATTGGCACCGTTTTCAAACAGGTAGAACTTTTTGATTGCTTTTTATCCAATTGGAATGCCCCAAATATTGTAATTCTGGTATTGTGCGCTCTTTTCGCATGGTGTCCACCGCTGTGATATTCTCATAGTTCAGGCTGACCACGACAATGACCAATTAGGTTTCTTTGTTTAGATTTTTTACGGGGTAAAGGGGTTTTATTGAACCTTTTAATACCTTTTTTGTATATTTTTAAGAGATTTATTAAATATTTGTTACATTTTTTAGTCGCCGACTCCAGGGCCGCTCAGCACTTTAATTACCGCCTGTGGTTTGTGTCATTGTATTTGTGTAATGGAGGAGATGGGAGGTGGTTCTGTCTATTGTAAAGAGTCATTGTCAGGTCACATGTCTGTGTCCATCTAACTTGTATATGTTTGTATGTGAGACACCCTACCCTCATGTGCCTTGTGAGTCACCTGCAAAGGCAGTCCTGGGATTGGGTAGAGGGGTTCACCCAGAATCCCCTGGGGTTAGCTGGAGGGGAAGTCATAAATAGCAGTACAGGGGTGCTATTTGGATGGGACAAATGCACACTGTGCTGCTGCAGGAGATTCCTCTCCTCGCTCCCCCGCCCCTCTCATTGCCTTAACATAGCGGCCGTTCAGTACTGAACAGCTGCTACTCACACTGAACGTTCAGCTCCTCGTCCAGCGCCATATGCAGCATAAACAATGGACGATGAGCTGATGGATGATCCCTCAGTGTAAATAGCAGCCATTCAGTACTGTACGACCGCTATGTTAAGTGAATGGAGAGGAGTGGGGGAGAGCGAGGAGAGAAATCTCCTCCAGACGCCCCGCTGTGAGCCAGTGCAGTGGCCTAGTACAAGAGTTCCTAGCCCCTCAATTATGTCATACGTGTCATGTCTTATGTAGACGCTCTGTGCAAAACTGTCCTGTCATTCTGTTATGTGTATTGCACATCTGCAGCAAATGAGAGGTTAATGTCTGCAAAGTGTGAGCTGACTGTCTGTAAATGTATCAATTTCTATCCTGTCACATGGTATGAGTGAGGCTATAAATGTGAGTGCTTGAGAGCAGGACAGGAGTTCCATCTTGATTTCCATCTAAGAGAGTAAAGCAAAGAGACTCATATGAGGGCACCTTCAGTCCCCATGTGTTGAAGATGGAAGAGGAGGAGAGATTTCCCGAGTGTCTGTATCTATGAAGAAGGAGTGAGCCCCAAGAAGAGAGTGAGCAACAAGTGAGCCTTTCCTCCCAAGGCCCAGTGCAGAGGTACTCTTTCTTTTCCTCAATTGTTCACACCCAAGCTTCCTGAAGTCTGGAACCGCTGGGTGGAGGTATGTGTCTACAATTGTCACACACACAGGCGTCTTGAAGTTTGGGATCGCTGTGTGGAGGTGCTTCTCTTCAAGTCTGTTTGTATATATCCAAAATTCAACCTGCACTTGGAATACTGTCTATTGCCTTGTATTGTTGGAGTGGTTACCCAGTGAAGTTATCCCAGGCCGTGACCATTCCCAGGGACCTGAGGTACTCTATTCTTGTCTGCGGCTCATTTATTCTCCACCGAGGTTCATGCCGGTGGATACCAGAATGGTGGCATCACCCATGACAACCACAATCCCTGTTCTACAATCTTTTGGGCATCCCTATCCTAGGAGTCTCTGGAAGAGGTCCAGTGCTGCCCTGGCCTTGGCTGCCTGCGTCCTTCTGGGAGGGAGCATGGTAGGAGCCACCGTGACAAGCCAGCATCTTGCCCGTCCAGCCCCTCAGCGTATGCCATGTGTCCAGGGTCAGCCTACGGGATGCTGCACCAGCGATACTAGCTGCCATGCAGCAGCACCGTTTGCCCAACACTCGTCCCATCTAAATGGACCTTCCTCCCTAATGGGAGGAAGAATAAGGAAAAGCTTTTGCCTAGTCCAAAGCCTAGACTAAGGAAAGGGAGTCTGAGAAGGAGAGCCTCGGTGACCAGACAGTCTATGTCCACCCCATTGGAAGAAGTATGCCCAGTGTGGGTAAGACGTCACGTGTCCCGGGAGCAACAGTCAAGCGGCCGTTGTCACCTGTAAATAAGACTACCACTGAGAGAGCAGAAGGACCCATCCACAGGAGCACCAGCTTAAGTTCCCTTTATTCCACCACAAGTAACGTTACCTCAAGATCACTTAAGTTCACGGAGGGTCTGAGAGAAGCCTTATCAAGTGTTATCTAAGCTGAAGAACCAACGTTTTGCTTGTTATCATAGAGACTGTTAATGGACTTTGTCTAAGAGTTGAGTAAACCTTATACCCTTGGTTTACCATCTCTTCTGTGGTCTGGACTTTTTCTATCACCGTCATCCACATATTTATGCTAAAGGGCACTGGCGTCACGATCGCCTGTCTATGTCTATTTGCAACCAGTTGGTTGCCGAGCCAGGCCGCAACCGACCTATGGAACGGAGCAGCAGAGCCACCCGTGACAGCCATCTTCTCACTTGCTGTATCCCTCACCTGCCCGGTTATTGCACTAGGGGAACTGAACTCGCTCCTCTGGCTCCTTATAGTTTATAATGAATTACAAGTGCCAATTAATTCCTAAAGCTAAAAAAGTCTAGTTAGCCCCAATATTCATATCTTTCCACCTGAGGTTTTTTTAGTTGCTCATTCTCCACGTTCCTAAGCAGGCCGTGTGCCGGATCCTTCCCATCTAACGCCGCGTTCCTTCATTATCACCGAGATACAATTATACTGCAACTTCAATCAGGTCTTTGTTCTCAACAATTCAGCTTCCATTGGAATGTCCCCCCCCCCCCCCCCGCCCCGGACTATAACACTGCAGATAATAAGATGTCTACAACATGGCTTATTACCCCTCAGTGATTGTCGGCCATCCACAAGTCACATGGACCTCAGGACCGGGCCAAGAAAAACTACAACTGCAAAAGGTCAAAACTTCAAATTACTCTGCTGCCGAAAAAACAAAAATGTTCCGGGGCTCAAAATGTGGCGATCCCGATTCAGCGGGTTGTTATTGTGCTAAAGTAGTAAAAAATAAAAACAATCTCCAGAAACTCGGAATCGCAGCGATCAGATAAGGAAGGTATCCGGTTATTTATACCAAATGGTGAACGCTGTAAAAACAAAACCCAAATACTGCGGCGGGTTCTCAGGGGCCCCTCTGTGTCCCCCATCCAAAAGGTGTAATAAAAGCTCTACAACACATTATATGTACTCCAGAGTGGTGGCGTTAAACAATACAGCTCAGCCCATAAAAGCCCTGATACGGCTGTCAGCGGGTTCTGATACGGCTGCCAGCGGGTTCTGATACGGCTGTCTGTGAGTTCTGATACGGCTGCCAGCGGGTTCTGATACGGCTGTCAGCGGGTTCTGATACGGCTGTCAGCGGGTTCTGATACGGCTGTCTGTGAGTTCTGATACGGCTGCCAGCGGGTTCTGATACGGCTGTCAGCGGGTTCTGATACGGCTGTCAGCGGGTTCTGATACGGCTGTCAGCGGGTTCTGATACGGCTGTCAGCGGGTTCTGATAAGGCTGTCAGCGGGTTCTGACATGGCTGTCAGCGAGTTCTGATACGGCTGTCAGCGAGTTCTGATATGGCTGTCTGTGAGTTCTGATACGGCTGTCAGCGGGTTCTGATACGGCTGTCAGCGGGTTCTGATACGGTTGTCAGCGGGTTCTGACAGGGCTGTCAGCGGGTTCTGATACGGCTGTCAGCGGGTTCTGATACGGCTGTCAGCGAGTTCTGACATGGCTGTCAGCGAGTTCTGATACGGCTGTCAGCGAGTTCTGATATGGCTGTCTGTGAGTTCTGATACGGCTGTCAGCGGGTTCTGATACGGCTGTCAGCGGGTTCTGATACGGTTGTCAGCGGGTTCTGATACGGCTGTCAGCGGGTTCTGGCTCTTGCGATGCAACAATGAAAATCGCTTGGTCCTTCAGGCACAAACCAGGCCGGTCACTGAGGGGTTAAGCTGCTGCTTTATGTTGAGATGTAAGGTTGGACCTCTGACACACTAATGACAACTACTTCCGGGGCCGCAGCCTCGCAGCTAATAAAGCTCCCCGGCCACACGGGACGGCTCGGTGGGGAAGCTGCGGAGAATCTCCGGGAAATCAACCAAAAACACAGGGAATTGTGTGGAGTTTCGTTGCAGATTTTGGTTGTGGATTTGCCCCAAATTAACAGATTTCACCATTTGCATTTTCTACAACAAATTCTTAAATAAATATGGTGCGCAGCTTTAAAAAAACAGGCCCCACCCCACAACACACACTGTAAGACAGGTCTGTGCCAAGATGGACAAGGGGTGCAAAATGGGCAGTTGACTCTTTCCCAAATAAGGCCTCACTGCTCAGCATCATGGCCTCTCTGCTTACATACTAACCCTGCCTTATGATTGGGCAGAGTGCTGCTGAAGCTCTCTGCCTGATCATAGAGTGAACTCTCCAGCCATACAGCAGCTGCTCTGCCCTCTCACTGTCTTCTTTCTGTTTTCTCTATGATGAGGGACAACCTGCGTTCAGCTTCCTGCTGCAGATTTGGGAAGCGGGAGGAGCAGAGATGGCAGCCTGTGAGAGAGGGGGGCATAGAGGGCAGTTTGTATAAAAGAGTGGACATGGGGAGTAATGGGGAGAGCGAGAGTGGACATGGGGAGTAATGGGGAGAGCGAGAGGGGACATGGGGAGCAGGACATGTAAGATGGTGATATGGGGAGTTGTTTGTGTGGGAAAAAGGGATGTAGTCCGTGAGAGGGTGTGAGGGAGCAGCCTGTGTGAAAAGGGGAGCCATAGGAAGGATTTTGTGTGGCATTAGAGCAGAACCCCATCCTCCAGCTGGGCCCTGCCTAAAATAAAAAATGAGGGTATACTCACCTCTCCTGGACCCCGGCATGCAGCTGCCAGTATTGGCATAGTCGGTCGGCAGGAGCACGTGATCGCTGTGGCCTCTGATTGGCTGCAGTGGTCACAAGCTTCCATCAACCAACTACTCAGAAGTCATCGCTGATGCTGGTGGCTGCGTCCTGGGGCTCCAGGAAGGGCGAGTACACTCTAATTTTTAATTTTACACAAGGCCCAGCTGAGGGCCGGAGTTTTTTTTCTAATGCCAAAACCCCTTTAACCCTTTCCAATCCAATTTGTATCCTGGTTTTCCTAGGGGGCTTACTCTTTTTCTGCCGTTATACAACGGTGCTATCTGCTGGCTAAAGCCAGTACTGCATGAGGTGACACGTTGGATAGGCTCCGACAGCAGAGAGGCTGGCAATATACAGTAAGAGAACCCCGATGGACGTCTACCAACAACGGAGCTGTACAGCCTTAAATCATAATGTCTTCAGAGGTCAGACAGTGGATTGGAAAGAGTTAATGACAAAATTCCAAGTGATGACATTTCCCCTTTCTGGGGAAGGTGTGTGAGATAATACTACAAGTGTCACCCTGTCAACTTGAAGCCTAGATGGGCAGGTCAGGGCTAAAGGCATCCAGGGTAGTCCAAGCTGAGAGTGATCCCCGATATTTATGGGGGCCACTCCCATAGTCTGGAGAAGGGAGAGCAACAAATCTTTCCAACCTGTCCCAGTCATATGAGAAGCTGAAAAGGGGGATATGAGGAGATTAATGTGTCCCTTGTGATGTCAGGAGTGTCCATCCACATTGGGAAAAGCCAAAAATATACAACTGAAGGGGAACGTGAGGAGCAGGGAAGGAAGAGAGGAATAGAGGGTGCAACACACCCGAGGGAGAGAGAGAGAGGGGAAGCACAATATACAAGACCCCTCCCCAGTGGCGATTTAACCAAACAAGTTCAATCAAGGAGCAGAAGAGTACTTTACGTGTCCGGCGTCGGTGTCCTCAGGTCAGAGAACGTGGTTGCCGTTGTCAGCTGAATGAGGGTCCAGTGTGCGGTGGGAACTGAGATCTCGGTGGGCCCCCTCCAGATGCGCTGTAGGGAACTCCCATCTTCTCCAGGGCCCGCTTTCCATCTTCTAGGGAGTGGATCACAAATGAGCACTGATTGTTGTGGACCTGCAGGGCGAACGGGAAGCCTCCGCGGTAGCGTAGCCCTGTGCAATATCCACTTGTGTGATACTGCAGGCAATGGCTCACTACCCATGCATACGGCTGGAGTTGGGAGGGTGCAGTGCATGGACCTGTCATGGTGCAACTTACCAACTCCTGGTCCCAGAGGGAGTTACTGTAGCAGAGGATAGGGCCAGTAGTCCTCAGGATGAGGGGGGTAGTAGTTGTCAGTTCGTGAGACCACCATTCCACACACTGGCATTCATACACGGCGGATCAATAAACACTGGACAAGTGTGTCGTACCTCGGGTCCTCAGGAACGGTTGGGGCCCGGTAAAACGTTACTTAAATAAACCTGAATAAACAGGTAATTACAGGTATCATTCACTTACAGGCAGAAGCACAGAAGTTGGGAGGAAACACAGGAACAATACGGCCCTATAGTCCCTGTTGGTATTAGTGTATCTTGACGCCACCAGGAAGCTAGGGGTTTGGCAGGGCTTGGATAGAGGAACACCCCTGTCACACCCCTAGCTCCTGATTGGCTGCATTCCTCCAGGTCCTTGAAGGTCCTTTAGCTGTGTCTGTAGTGATTTTTCCCTGCTGTCCACGTTTAGGGGTCGGGTCATGTTTCCACTTGGGGTTCAGTCCAGTCATTAGCTGGAGAGGCTTCCATGCAAGTCTGTACAACTACTAATGTAATCTACCAGGAACAGTAAGGTGAACCCTGAGCGTGGAGAGCAGGGAGAAATCACCAGACATGCTGCTGTGACAGGGGAGCCCTGAGGGGAGCCCAGCACAGCTCAGCTACTCCCCTTCACAGAAGCCTCCCTGCGGGGCGCTCCCTGCTCAGCCCCCACCTGTGTATGCACATGGGGAGACTGACAGCAGGGCTGATAAGGGGATCCCTGATGGCAGAGCGGGCCAGCAGCAGCGAGGCCGGTACACGGGACACACAGTGAGTGACAGCGGGGACCGGAGGTGGCAGAGGACAGGCGCAGGGAACAACCCCACTGTCTGCTGGTGCTCCCCTGCCTCCTGTGGCTGCTGCAGTAGTCACTACCGACGATTCCCCCTCCTCATGCTGTGCTCACTGCCTTCAAGGACCTGGGAGAGGAGGCTGCCACCTGGCCAATCAGGAACAGGGGGCGTCACCCCTCTGTCAATCTTGACTTCACCAGGACTTCCTGGTGGCGTCAAGATACACTAATACAGTCCCTGTTATCTACAGGTCACCAGTCCCGGCCATTACATATACACTCAGGAGGAGGTAAAAAGACAAGAAGCTCTCTACATACTCTCTGCTAAGAAACTGTTTAGACGTTTCTGAGATCCCAAATCTTCAGGAAATCCAAGACAGAGTGATCTACGGAGAGGCTCCTTACATCGGAGACAACGCGCCGTTTATTCTGTTTGCATGGTTTTTATATTTTTCATATTTCATATGCAAAAGACTCTAACGCACCAGAGACTGCAAAATAATTCATGACAAATATGCAATGTTTTATAATGTTCAAGTAAATGTGCCGGAGGAGCAAAAGTGAAAGGTGTGGGCAGTTTAACCCCTTAGTGACGGAGCCAAATTTTGGAAATCTGATGTGTCACTTAACATATCATAACTCCGTAAAGGTTCTGCAGATCCCGGTGATCCTGACATTGTTTTTTCCCCACATGTTGTACTTTATTTAGGTGGTGAAAATAGTCCGATAGAATTTATGTATATTTATTAAAAGCGACAAAATTGGGAAAATTTTGAAAATATTGTTATTTTTTCACATTTTCAACTGTAATATCTCAAATATGTGTAACCATACTGTACAAATCTCTGCTAAGATGTATACTTCCATCTGTTTACTTTATTCTGGACACTCGTTTGAAAAACTTTAATGTTTTTTTATAACCCTTTAGGAGACGTACAAATGTAACATTAATTTTCAGCATTTTGAGGAACATTTTGTTTTCCTACAAGCCAAGATTACAAAGGCTCATAGGTGTCAGAATGATAGATACCCCTACAAATGCCCCTATTTATAAACTGTACCCCTTATTGTAGTCACTGAGGGGGGGCAGGGGGATTTTGCCCCACAGTTTCTTTTCAGGAATTAATGCATTTAGAAAAGAAAAAATAGAAATTCATATTTCAGGATTTTTTTCCTATAGTGCACATAAAAATGAGGATTTACGCCCCAAAATAGATCCCCCTGTTTCTCCCGTGTTCAGAGACATCCCCATTGTGGCCCTAATCTTATGTCTGGATGCACAACGGGCCAAAACTGAAAGGAGTGGTCGGTGGTTTTCAGATCAGACATTTTGATTGAAGGCGTTTTAGGCCCCATTGCACACTTGTAGACCCCTTGAGCGGCCAAAACGCGGAGGACCCCCACAAATGACCCCATTTTGGAAACTAGACCTCTTAGTGCATTAATCTAGGCGTGTTCTGCGTATTTTGACCCAACCGTTTTTGAATGAATCAAAGCAAAGCAGAAGTAAAAAATTAAAATTTTTGCTTTTTTTAAAATCAATTATGTGATTTTAAAAACATTTTTTTAGACAGCAGACTTATGAATGGAGGCTTTCACCCAAAAATGGATACCCCCGTTTGTCCCGTGTTCAGAAACATCCCTATTGTGGCCCTAATCTTCTGTCTGGATGCACAACGGGGCCCAAACTGAACAGAGCGTCAAACTTTAACTGTCTTTTAACTTTTATGTGATCGCCATTATCCATTGGATATGACCGAAGACGCTCCCCGCGGCCCCCGTGACATCTCCAAGCTCTTGGCTACCTTTAGTAGCCAGGAAGAAGGAGATTTTAAATTTCCTCTTGCCCTCCCCAGCTTCTGCGCTTGCGTCTGCCATTTTGGTGACGGGCGCATGCGCCAAAACTGGGGAAAGGTCCGCGGATAAGGATCCCATCAGGGGACATCGCCGGAGGCCTTATTTAAGTAATTTCACCTCCCCTCACGGATCCAATCCATGACGGGAGGGGAAAATTGAGCTTTTTTAAACTTTTACGTGATTGCCGTTATCCATTGGATAACAGCGATCACATGACTGGGAAACGCGTACCATGGCACCACATGAAATCTCCATGCTCTTGGCTACATGGCAATGGGGCTGTCACTAAGAGGTTAAAGGTCTATGTGATTATGCTCTCTCTCTTAAAGTCAATTCTTTATGCTTAAAGTCAGTTTGCACATTTGAAGTCATTGCATATTCATGCTTAATTAATGTTTTGTATAATCTACTCAATTTAATGCTAATTCTATGCAAATCTAAGTACAGTCACCATGTGTATGGGGTGATAGATCAATGTGCATGATTGGAGGTCTCTTAGTTCACTCTTTTGTGTTTGCAGCCCATGACCAGTCTGTCTCAGGGGGCGGGGCCTTCCTACCACTTTTTCAGTCACAGACTCTGCCAGTCACTTCTTCTAATTTTTGCTGTATGTCTCACAGTGTGTTTCCTTCTCTTAAAGGGACAGTGATGTTTATTCCACTAATCTCATTTTTCACTATTCTTTGGAGCAAAGAGTTCTGTATGAAGCTCCATATTAATACCTGCAGTTTTTGGTTCTGTCCACCCTGGTAGATTTTTCAAAAGTACTTGCAAGTCACTTTCTTACATGCTGTCATAAACCCAAAGTCTTACACAGAAATGACACTTCGTTTAGTCACTAGTGCACTGTGGGGTTAAGCCTTATACATTGGTAACCAGAGGATGGAATTGTGTTTACAGGTTTCGCCTTGCACACTCCGCGACTGCGCAGAGCCTTTTCCAGTGATAGTGAAGTAATACACAAGATGGCACGTCTCTGGATGTATACACTCTGTTTTAGAGGCGCCAGGGTCGGCTTATTTTTAAGTACGGGGGAATTGTAGTGTCCCAGAACACCATCCTGGTCCATAATTGTCATACATGCACTGTTTTATGTGGATGCACTGTGCAAATCTGTCATGTCAATCTTCTGTATGTGTGTTGCACAGCTGCAGCGTCTGAAGGGTTATGGAGGGGTCCAGGATGACGTTCTGGAACACTACACCTGCTTGTTGTTATGCGGTGGTGACAGGTCGCAAGGCTCTCCTTCTGGCCAGGGTTGCAGGCGAGATGTCAGCAAAGATTTGGACGGCTGGAGGGACCCCTGGAGGGCCTTCATCCAACGAGTTGCAGAGAGGATCTGATCTCTCATCTCAGGGTTGTGCATCTTGAGGATGACATCCCTCGGGGTGTCTGGGCTGCTGGGCTTGGAGAGCGCTCGGTGGATCCCATCCATATAGAGCGACTCTTGCGCGACCTGGGGCAAGAGGGCAGGAGGGCAAAGAACAAGTTAAGAGCTGCTTCCTTCAGGTTGTTGGCAGCTTCTGGCAGACCTCTGATCCTGATGGCGACTCTTCGGCTCCTATTTCCAGATCTTCACACTTTAGCTCAAGCGCTTCACCGCGGGCTGCGCAGTCCTCCCACTTTGTTCTCTCGTAATCAGGAGTGTCTACTATTTCGTCCGTTCTCTGCTCTAGATCACTTGTGCGCTGGCCCAGGTCGGCCAGTTGCTTTGCCATATGGCACATCGCGGTCCGTTGCTCCTCTCTGATAACACACTGGATCTGAGATAGTAGGGTGCCATCAGATGAGGAGAGGCCTGCGCTCACAGGAGGCGGCGTGATCTTGCTTGGCTGACCATCCATGGTTGGTTCACCTGTGACCGGAGAGGTGGATCTCCCGGGTGATGATGCCTTGTTGGAGTGGCCGATGCTTGATGTTCTGGGTGCTTTGTGATGACGTCTGTGTTGGATTATTTGATTTGCCACTTGTTCTTGTTTTCATCCTCCGTCTCCCCCCGGAGTCCAGCTAAAAGATCTGATATCCCTCTAGATATACTGGGACGAGGCTAGAGCATAGTTCAGGGGAGCGGAAGTAACCTCCCCATCGCCATGTATGTGTTCATTCTCTTTGGGGGTGCAGGCCTGCTTGCTAGGTGGAGGCCCCTTTACGATATGGCCAACCAGATTGGCCTGTAATAATGTAAGGAGGCAGATTGTTGGTGGAACGTAGAAAATCTGGCACTTCGCTATGTTGCAAATGAGAGTCTCTCACCTCAGCCTGGGCGCATGGAGGCAGAACAGCTGTAATTCTCACTTTCGGCCACTAGGTGGTTCTAGAGTTCTGGATAAGTGCAGTTGATGAAGAAATTGCATGTAGCAGAGCTGAAAATGTTGAATAGTGCAGGGAAGGTCTGAAGTGGCACTGGGCACTACTTGCAAGTCCTTTTACTCAGCAGATGCCCTGCTTTATTAGATGTAGGGTGCAGACGTCTGCTGCTGCAGAGTTGTGCAGAATGGCCACAGCTTAGATGCCCGACCCGCAGGCTGTGAGTGTGCAGAGCCTCTCCCCTCACAAGCTGGTGGCTCTTTCTCAGGGCTCTGGAGGTATCTATCAGACCCAGGCAAGAAGGGGTTAACCAATGAGGCCTCCAATTCACCCTACACTAAGATCACTGCAGCTTGATGGTGACCAGGGGACGGTCATCTCTCAGCTCCCAGCAGAGGCTTCCCAGCCTAATATCTTCTGCTCTGCAGACTATTGCTGTGGCTGCAGATTGTCTTCCCTCCGGCTATGCAGGTTGTTACCAGCTCTCATAACGTCCTCCAGCAGTGACACCGGCTTCCTCACCTCAGCTCTCCCTCCGGAGGATGGCAGCTCTCACAGGTAATTAGATGGACTGCACTCCCCCCTTCCCCCCTCTCTATGCACCCCCCAGGCCTCCCGCTGCTCCACTGCCCCGGACCTGCTTCTTGCCGGCCGCTCCACCGGATCCCCTCGATTTTAGTTACTTTTTACACCAGGTGCCCTTGTTCTGTTAGGCTTACACTGACTTTTATCACTATTGAAACCTCTGCCATAAGTTCTCTTTGGTTATTCCTTCAATTTGCAGCGGTCTGTGTCACCACTTTAGTAAAAGTTGAGCTCCCCCTCTGCAGCTCAACTCATATACTTCTTCCAGAACAGAGGCGTAATTTGAAGTTTCTGGGCCCCAATGCAAAACTTGTAACAGGGTCCCCAACTATAATGCTTTATTCATAGTACTGGGTTCCCTACATGGAGAAGAGAGGCCTTATGGGCCCCTAAGGCTCCTGGATCTGGGGGCCACCACATCCCCTGCATCCTCTATAGTTACGCCCCTGTTAATCTAGAATATTGTAGGCAGTGGCTGTTGGCTGGTTCATTCCTCCGGCTCTCACTGCAGTCAGTGGGGTCTGTTGTATGAACGGGAACTGATGGACGTTCAATCAGGCTCCTCCAAGGGACGTGGCACCAGAGACCAAATTGCTAACCGGCGCTAAATCACGGAGAATACCCGGGAGAATCCTCAGGACGTGTCCATGTGTTTCATTGACTACAGCAAGGCATGTGATTGTGTCAACCATGACGAGCTTTGGAAGTGTCTGAGGCAAATGGGCGACCCAGAACATACTGAACAGCTTATAAGGTGGCTTTACAACAACCAAGGAGCAACAGTCAGGATGGCTTATGGAAACACAGATTGGTTCAGAATCGAGAAAGGCGTATGGCGAGGCTGCATTCTATCACCAGTCCTTCTGTACGCAGAAACGATCATGAGGCGACGCAATCTGGACAAATCAGAAATCAGAGTCAAAATCAGTGGCAGAAATGTCAACAACCTCCGATATACAGATGACACCACCGCTGGGGAAAGTGAGAGGGACGTGGAATACCTAATCCAACGGGGCAAAAGGAAAGTAAACACATGGGACTCAACAGCAAGAAAACGAAAGTCATGACCGCGGTAGGAACGGTACAGGGAACATAAACGTCAGCAACGAAGAAGTCGAGTCGGTCCAAGATTTCATCTTCCTTGGATTCAAAATCGATTGCAACGGACAATCTAGACCTGAGATCGAGAGACGGATTACACTGGGAAGGAATACAATGCAAGGAATGGGAAAGGTCTGGAAAAGCAGGGATATTAGCATTGTAACAAAATCCAGACTGGTCGATGCATCGTCTTCCCATAACGACTGATGGCTGTGAGAGCTGGACACTGAGGAAAACAGACAGAAGGAGAATTGATGCGTTTGAGCTCTGGTGCTGGAAGGGATGCCGCGGATACCGGACCGCCATGACAGCGAACAAGGTAGTGTTAGATCGCGCCAAACCGAAAATATCACTAGAGGGCAAATGCAAGAAATAATGGCTCTCTTCTTTCGGCCACGTGATGCACGAACTCACTGGAAACGGGACTGATGCTCGGCGAGGTCAGTGGGAAGAGAAGATCAGGATGATGAAGGACAAGATTGCTGGATACAACCAAGGCCACCAACATGTCAATCACCGGACTGAGAGAAGCCGTGAAAGACAAATGCGTGGAGAACATTGATCCATGGAGTGACCGAAGGTCGGATGGGGCTGAGCGGATAATCATCATCATGTAGGGAAAGTGCACAACTGAGCCTGACTGTATACAGTGTGTATTATGGGTATGTGTACATGTGCAGCGCTCGAGGAGCGGGTCCACAGCTGAGGAGATGGTAGATAAAGCCTCCACCATCTTCCCCTCTGAGGGTAGCTCGGGACCCATCTACGTTACTGCTGGGGAAGGTCACAGGGGAAAGGCTGACTAGCAGTTACCTTGCAGTTCGTTGTCACATGTGACGCCACCGTTCCGTCCTCTGCGGTGAATCCTGAAGATGTCCACACACAGGGATAACTTTCTGAGCAAAACCCGGAACGGTTGGTAGAACCCGTTTACTTGAATGAAATATAGCAAACAGTCCATAAATATTACATCCGCCAGTATAACACCGGATAGCGGTGTGACAGGGAGGAGTCTAGGATGGCAGATGAAGCCACAGTCCCAGTTATCTGTGGAGTTCTGCTCTAGGCTACTCTCTTTGATCACTCTCTCCAGCTCTCTATCAGTACACACTCACATTTGGAAGTGGCACTCAGTGTGGGGTGGGGGCTTCTCTCTCACACTCCTAGTAATACTGAGGCTTCCTGGGTGGAGTGGGCCCAGGGCCAGTAGTCCACCACTGCTCAGCTTCTCCCATCTTGGACTCTCACTGACACGGCACAGTTTCTCCTCCTCACCAGAGGTTTCTCTCTACTTGTTGCATGCTCACTCACTCTGCACTCTCCTGTAGACCTTGCATACACTTTGCAAACACATATATAACCCAGACGTTAACCCATTCAATGCTACAGAAGAGCAATACACATCACATACATATACATAGAAGACAATGACAATACAATTGCACAAGACAAACACATTCATACTTATGGAGGGGCCCCGTTAACTCTGGGCCACTACAGTCCCCCCTACTTAGAACAAGCCCAACCCTGGCGCCTCTTCAAAACAGAGTATAGATCCGGAGTTGGTTAGTCTACGTTTGTACTCACTAATCATTTTGGAGAACCATTTGCACAATCATGGAGGGGACAACCTTAAGACGTACGCCCCCTTTGGTTACTACTTAGAGCTTACCCATCCCGGTGTACTCAGACTACCTAAGACGTCCCTTTCTTTGTAAAGCATTAATGCATGACGGTGTGTATGAGAAGCGGTATGGCCATAACCACCGGAGTGTTACTGTTCACCACATTGATCTTATGGAGGGGCCCTGTTAACTCTGGGCCACTGCACATGGATGTAGTGCGTGTGCATACGTGTGTATGTCTCTGTGGTATGTGCATTTATGTGTTTTTGGATTTGTGCTGGTTTTATGATTAGCTTTATGATTGGGCCAGGCATATCATTGTGCCATCTATCTCAGTATCATTGCCATCAAACACATTCTGGGATCACCCGACACCTACCTGATGGGGTTCACCTACCCCGCTGTCTGATGAACAGTGGCTGATATATGTGACATAGCAGATGGTAATTAGACTAAAGCCTTATGTCCAGAAGTGTAACTTGTATCTGTAGGGCCCCGTGCAAAATCTGTGAAAGGGCCTCCCACTATAATGCTTCATTTATCAGTCTGGGTCCTCTCTAAGGGTGGACACCCACTAGCGTTTTTTTTCCGCTGCGAATTCGCTGCGTTTTTTTTTCCAGACGCTTATGGGACTTTCTAATGTTAAAAATGCAAAGTTGCGTTGTGTCGCGTTGTGTCGCGTTTTTAACATAAGGAAGTCCCATAGGCATCTGGGGGAAAAGAAAAACACAGCGAATTCGCAGCGGAAAAAAAACGCTAGTGGGTCGTCACCCTTATGGGGAAGCCAGACCTTATCAGCAGCCTAAGGCTCCAGGGCTAGAATTCAACTGCCCCCACTTTAGTTGCACCCCTGGCTATGCCCCCTTACACTTTGGTCCTCCAACGCCTTTCTGCACATCAGGTGACAAAAAAATCCTATCGTTGCTGATCAAAGACCGCATTTTCTTCATCATCCCATGAAAGGTCGACAGTACACAAGTGCTCAGTACATGGATGTCGCTGGGGGATCTTCTGCCTCCCCGTCAATGCTTCCCATTTTTTGGATTCCATGAGATAGCGATTCTTACCAGTCTTATCTCAGGGAGGAGTAGAATGTGTCCAGCAAAATGGAGTTGACCTTGGGTGAATTGGGACCGGAGGGGCGGTAGATTTATTCATTAGCAACCCAGTCATTGTAAGTGACCTTAAACCTGCGGCGAAAGCATCGCTATTGGTAAACATCACGGCGCCGGATGACTATTAATGTAATCACTGATAAGAAGCAGTTATATGGCAGACTATTACACAATCAGGAAGGCAGATCCAGACATATAACATCGGTTATGGCCCCTGCCCTCTAGGACCTACACAGCAGGAAGACACGTTATATATAATGTGAACACAAACAGGGATCACACATGGAGCTCAGAATATCTAAAATAATGCAACTTTATTACAAAACAGGACAATAGTTAAAAACACGTAGTGGGAGAAAAAAACCTGGATATACAGGAGCCGGACTAAAGAATTCATCCATGATATAAATAGGAGAGCCAGAGGTCAGGATCGGTAGGTCTCACATTGTGGTACGAAGGAGGAGGTGGGTATCGTTGTCAAGAGGAAAGCCAGAGGTCGGTATCGGTAGGTCTCAGTTGGCTATGCAGCACAATAATCACGCATTGAGTAAGTGGCAGGCCAGGCTTTTATAGTGAGCCTAATCAGGAACAGAGTTGGGGTTAGGACAAGGACTGGGTTTTAAGGATCTGGGAACAAGGTAAAGAGTCATGCAGAGGAACTGTCCAAGGGCTGGATGGCTCAGCAGGGAGAGCTACTAACTGGAGTGCAGGAGCTCCTAGGTTCTATTCCTGGCACTCTGTGATAATCACCTGAGAGTTCACAGCAAGGCAGCAGAACACGTCCTCACTGAGCCCAGCGCCAACCTGGAGGACAGGAAATGTTCTGTCCATAAATAGATCCTGGAATATTACTGCACCGAGGATGATTCTTGTATCTGTGTATCCAGAGAACATCAGGGACATCAGGTGGAGATGCTGGATGAGGTGGAGTTGCTGGATGAGGCCTTTGAGAAGAAGAAACTAAGAAATGTTCTCCAGAAACTGATAGAAAAGAGCGGGAAGACTGAGGAAAGAGTCCGGAGTCTGGAGGAGCGATGGAGGAAAGCTCAAGAAAAAGCATCTGGGGAAGTAGAGAGAGTCACTGCCCTGTTTATAGACATCAGGAGACATCTGGACCACCTGGAGAACAATGTCCTGAGTGAGATCTCCAGGCAGGAAGAGCAGATGTCACTGTCTGATGTCATCCAGAAGCTGGAAGTAAAGAAGGACGAGCTGTCCAGGAAGATGAGACACATGGAGGAGCTGTGTAACATGACTGATCTATGGACTGTCTTACAGGAGCCAGACACCGGGGACTTGTGTGATCCTGAGGAGGAGGGAGGTGAGGAGGCCGTAGGGGGACATGATGGAGGTGATGGGGACACAAGGGGGACATGATGGAGGACACAATGGGGATGTTGAGGACACAAGGTGGTATGATGGAGGAGATGACACACGGGGACGTGATAAGACACATGATGTAGATATAAATGTGATTACAGGGATGTTGCATGCAAGAATCTCTGATGTAATGACATATCTACAAAATCCACCACCCCACAGCCTCCGATCTCCACCCCGTCACACACACGATTTACATTTGTCAGATATAAACTATGGGGGTGATGGTGTGACAGTCAGGACTGGGGGTGTTGGGGAAGGCAACAGCTTCAGGGAATGGAGGGATCTATGGGAAGGGTCCTGCAGATATATTACTGGATGTAAACACAGCTGGTAATTATATCTTTATATCAGATGACCAGAAAACTGCAACCTGGACATGATGCTGATATTACGGAGACGCTCCCTGCTGTAGCCTTAGCCATTACTAGACCATAGCATGTAATACCCAATAGAAGACAACACATCTGTGGTCTGGATAATTGTGGCCACAGCAGCCATTCTATTACAAACAAATTTCATTAAGTAACATAATCAACTCAAATAAAAGTAACACGAGGGGAGAACCTTGGAGCCCCATATGTCTGTCACCTCACCATTTACCATGAAGTATATATACCAAATGCCTTCAGGTGCACCCGAGTGCCTCGGAGACCAACTAGCCTTTACAAGGCTAGGCACACCACCATCCCTTGTTAGAGCCAAGAGGTGACACACCTAACACCAACCAAGAATAACATATGGGGAAGGTGGATTTCCACCCCTTTTCTTCCCCCTCTAACCAATTTTGTTACCAACTCCAGGGCCCCCCTCCCCCCAAACACACACACCCGCCGCTACCATTGTAACACCACAATGCACTTACAGTTGGTATGTCCGGAGGCCTTTTGTTGTCATGGTGACACTACACTCTATTTAGACACTCTGGATGATGATGATGCAGAAATAACAGAGACCAGTCCAGTATAGTTTAGTAAATTGACAGTGATCAGTTTTACTAACTTTGGTATCGGTAAACAACAGGTTAACTTTACAGCTTTCTGTGGAGGGCTTTGTCTCAGGTGAACAAGGATGCAATATAAGGCAGGCAAGATACAATAAGATTGTTTTGATGAGTCTCTAATTTTCAACGCCCTCTCTAATATTTAGCCGAAGACTGATTTACTAGACAACTTTCTACACTAGTGAAGTTAGATGAACAGGTTTGAGTTTACTTTAACTGAAGTTCTATTGGTGAAGCAGAGAGACCAGTGACTGTATGCTGATCCTGGCTTTGGTTTCACCAGGTAGCTGTGACTCACTGTTTGATGAAGATGCACCTCTGAAAGGGTCTTCTGGAACTCTGCTGTAGAATAACAAGGGAGCGGGTTGTCCACCGCACTCTACCTTGGCTAGGCATAACTCGCTGAATACTCCTCCTCACTGACTATGGAACTGCAGCCTCTCCTCACACGCTCCTGGCTGAGTCTCCTAACTGCTCTGTGGCACCTCCTTTTATTACCTCTCTCACTACCTGCCCACTTGCATAGGGACTTGTATGTTGGTTTCCCACCCTTGGGGCTGTGCACCAGTGAGATTAAACCTGACTGTCAGCCAATGAGAGACCAGCTGACGTCAGTGATAAGCTCTAGCTTACAGCAGAAGGGGAAACACAGGGTCTCTCCCACAGATGGCCTCTTCTGTAACCAGGGACGGCATACAGACAGGTGAGTCAAGACAAGTGTGCCGCTAGTCTTCTGTAGTACCCGCTGGACCACTACAGCTCCCCCCTACTTAAAAACACAGACGCCCTTGGCTGTACTGAGCTTTAAGAGGTGGAAACATGTGCCTACCAGGTATGTGTGATAGTGCATACATTTTGAGTTTTGGTTGGGTTAGGACGGAATCCTAGTTCCCAGCTTGCTATGGGGCACCTACATAGCTCTTCTCCCCAAAGGCACAAAGAAAAATGCATAACATTCAATGCAATCATAACATTATAGAAATGTACTGCATGGCAGGCAACCTGTAAGGAAGGGAGTTTTAGGTAAGACCACAAGCATAGCTCAACATTAATTTTGAGTAATTTGTCATGTATATTCTGGAAAAAAACATGCAACAACAACAACAACAGCTTGATTCTTGGCAAACCCTCTGTTGATGGCACGGCAGCCGCTAGAATGTGTAAGAGTCAATTGGAAACAAAGTAAATTCCATTGCGGTGGTGCGGTGCACTAATAGAAGCATCTCTGGGAAGAGGGTAGAAGAAACGTAAGCATAAACAACAAACAACAAAACTGGCAGCAAACTTCAAGTAGTCTCTTGAGGCCCATATCTTAAACATTGCAATAACTTATAACTTGGAACTTGCAGGACACTAAGTCGCCTCTCAGGGCAATGAGCTTGGTTTCGGGAAATGTTGCAATAAATATATACAGGTATTTCCGAATCCATAGGGTTCTTTCCGAGTGTGCGTCCTTGTTCTTCCTAGTTCTCCTTGGTGTTCTGTCATTCGTCTTCCTCTTCCAAATGTGGCTCCAGCTCTTGTCTTTCTCCTCCTCTTCCTTCGTTCCCACCCCCATTAACCCCATCATGTCTGGCCTCTGCCATCCTCTCAGGCCTTTTCCTATTTAAACTATGTAAATGAGGCTGCTTTCACACCTGTGGGGGGGATTCTGTTTCCCTGCTCCATTTGGGGACATGGTTCTCAGAGAACAACTCAACAAAACAAGAAAGCACAAGAAAATGGCATGTGTGCGATCAGTGAGCGCTAGAAGGGTGTTTCCAGGGGGTTGGGCAACTTCTGACATCATTTACCTGCTTGTGTTTGTATTTGCCCAGGGCAGCATAAAATGTATATATGGCCCTGTGTGTCATTATGATGTCCGGTTGATTGTGACTTCCTGCTTCTTCATGTATCTGGACCAGGATTTCTGAAAACCTTCACAGAGTTATGATGATTAATCTCGGCACTTTATGACAAAGCATTCTATAATCGGGATGGCAGATATAGAGATATAATAGAAGTGGTGGACCCTGCCCTCTAGGGCTTACAACGAGACTTGATGATAATGCTTATCTCCTTGGAGAACCAAAGACCAAAGTCTATAATAAAGAAGAACATGCTGGAAATCCCTCCAGTCTATAACACAGGTCACATTTAGACTCTTTGCTTCTGAGTAGTGTCAGCCATGGCGACTGCCGATCTGAGAGACGAGCTGCGCTGCTCCATCTGTCTGAGCACTTATACAGACCGAAAAAGTTCACGAAACAAAGTTCATTTTGTCCCCCCTTAATCACTTGAATGCCCCCCCGGTTCCAGTCTGCAGGTATACTCACAAGCCTTCAAAGAGCCCTCCGGCTATAAATCTTGGTATTTGTATAGCGCCAACTTATTCCGCAGCTTTCAGGTAATTATTACCCCCCTCCAAGCTGGGGGCTCGTTTTACTGTCCTCGGAAGGTTATCTTGGCTTTCCCAAACAAATGATTTTCGTGGACAGGAGGACGGACAGGAGGACGGACAGGAGGATGGACAGGAGGACAGACAGGAGGACGGACAGGAGGACGGACAGGAGGACGGACAGGAGGACGGCTATGTGAGAACTCTTCCTGCTTTATTTATTAAACATGTACAATTCACAGATAGTAGAGAACGCCTTTCGCCTTTCGGTTCTATTGAATCTTGCTCACCTCTAACTTACAAATATTTCAAAGTCCTTAAAAACCTTATCCTTAAAGGAGATGTCTCGAGGAAGCAGTGAATTTTTTTTTTTGCCCAGTCCCCCTAATTAAGCATACATTATTAAGCCCCCCTGTAAATGACTTTTCTAGCTGGTTTCTACTTACCGTTCCAGCGTTTCAGCAACTTATAAAAGTTTCCCCAAGATGGCCGCCGGCTCTTTCCCCGTCGCTCGCTGCAGCCCGACGTGCGCGCTCCCGAGACGCTACCAGCTGTGTCTCCATGGCAACCAGACGCCCCGCAGCCGCCGACCAGTCACCCACTGCCAGGCAGCAGGTAACCGGCGCTAGCCCCCGGCTCCCCAGCGCTACGCTCCCGGCTCCCCAGCGCTACCCCCCGGCTCCCCAGCGCTACGCTCCCGGCTCCCCAGCGCTAGACCCTGACAACAGACGAAGGCCCCGGAGCCCAGCGCTAGGTTCCGGAGCCCAGGTGAAGGCCCCGGAGCCCAGCGCTAGGTTCTGGAGCCTAGCGCTAGGTTCCGGAGCCCAGCGCTAGGTTCCGGAGCCCAGCGCTAGGTTCCGGAACCCAGGTGAAGGCCCCGGAGCCCAGCGCTAGGCCCCGGAGCCCAGCGCTAGGTTCGGAGCCTTCACCTGGGCTCCGGAACCTAGTGCTGGGCTCCGGGGCCTTCACCTGGGCTCCGGAACCTAGCGCTGGGCTCCGGGGCCTTCACCTGTTAGAGAAGATCACCCCCCGACCCATCACTTACTTGGGCGGCTTCTCGGGGCTGCTGGGCTGGGCTTCTCCGCTGGGCAGCTCCAGTTTCTGCACCTTCCTCTAACAGAGGAAGGTACAGAATGGCCGCTCCAGCGCGCTCCCGAGCAGTGACAGCTCGTCTGCGCATGCGCAGAAGAGCTGTAGCGGGGAGCACACTGAAGCGGCTCGTGCTGAAAGGAGAAGACCGGACTGCGCAAGCGCGTCTAAAAAAGCAAGCTGCCAGCGAATTTAGACGGAGCCATGGAGACGAGGACGCTAGCAACGGAGCAGGTAAGTGAATAACTTCTGTATGGCTCATATTTAATGCACGATGTACATTACAAAGTGCATTAATATGGCCATACAGAAGTGTATAGACCCACTTGGTTTCGCGAGACAACCCCTTTAATTAAACAAACTTGATTCAATTAAAAACAACTGTGATTTAACCCCTGGTTAATTATTAGTGCTAGGCGTTCCTGGTCAGTATCCTCCTGCAATGACTGACATACCAGAACAAACCTTATTAGCTACTCAAGACAAATTAATCACATGCATAGCGATCAAAATAAATATTTGATCAAATGAATATACTGCAGTTAAATGCATGAAATATCATATGACTAGAGATGAGCGAACGTACTTGTCCGAGCTTGATGCCCGTCCGAGTATTAGGGTACTCGAGATGCTCATTACACGAGACGAGCACCACGCGGTACTCGAGTCAATTCCATTTCCTTCCCCGCATGTTTAGCACCATTTTCTGGCCAACAGACATGCAGGGAAGGCATTACCACTTCCTGCTGTGACGTTCCAGCCCCCCCCCCCCCCCTGCAGTGAGTGGATGGTGAGATCAGGTGACCACCGAGTATATAAGGCAGTCCCACCCGCGGCTCGCCACAGTCACACACTGGGAGAGCATAGGGAAAGTGCTGCTGACGAGATAGGGACAGTGGTAGTGTAGGATCCTGTCTACAAGAACCCCAACGGTCCTACTTAGGGCCACATCTGACCGTGTGCAGTACTGTTGTGGCTTGGTGGGGAGCAGTTTTGCACAAAATTTTTTTTTTTCATCTCGGGCTCTGCAGGCTATTACAGCTATAGAGTTCTAAGTCTGCAGCCAATTATACAGAGTATAGGGACAGTGCTGGTGAGATAGGGACAGTGGTAGTATAGGATCCTGTCTACAAGAGCCCCAACGGTCCTTCTTAGGGCTACCTCTGACCGTCTGCATTTTACAGGGTGTCTGGTGGGAGTTGTAGTGCATCACTATTGCACAGCTAGGCCTGTTTGCAGCCTTCCGTATTCTTTGTTTCTGCCTGGAGTTAGCGTTACAATACTGCTCTTAGCGTGAAAGTGTACGCAAATAATTCCATAATTATTTACACCACTCTGTGTCTGCCCTATTCGTAATCCACTATGCTGAGGGGTAGGGGTAGGGCTAGAGGACGTGGATGTGGACGCGGGCGAGGACGCAGAGGTCCAAGTGAGGGTGTGGGCACAGGCCGAGTTCCTGGTCCAGGTGAATCGCAGCTGGCTGCTGCGGGATTAGAAGAGAGGCAAGTTTCTGGGGTCCCAAGCTTCATATCACAATTTATGGGTCCGCGTGGTAGACCTTTATTACAAACCGAGCAGTGTGAGCAGGTCCTGTCGTGGATGACAGAAAATGCATCCAGCAATGTATCGACCACCCAGTCTTCTGCGCAGTCCACTACTCCCGGCCTAGGGACTGCAACTCTGAATCCTCTGGCTGCTCCTCCTTCCTCCCAGCCTCCTCACTCCATGAAAATGACATATTCTGAGCAGGCAGACTCCCAGGAACTGTTCTCGGGCCCCTGCCTTGAGTGGGAAAAAATAGTTCCTCTCTCACCTGAGGAGTTTGTCGTGACCGATGCCCAACCTTTGGAAAGTTCCCAGGGGCCAGGTGATGAGGCTGGGGACTTCCGGCAACTGTCTCAAGAGCTTTCAGTGGGTGAGGAGGATGATGATGATGATGAGAAACAGTTGTCTATCAGTGAGGTAGTAGTAAGGGCAGTAAGTCCAAGGGAGGAGCGCACAGAGGATTCGGAGGAAGAGCCGCTGGACGATGAGGTGACTGACCTCACCTGGTTTGCTAAGCCAACTGAGGACAGGTCTTCAGAGGGGGAGGCAAGTGCAGCAGCAGGACAGGTTGGAATAGGCAGTGGGGTGGCCAGGGGTAGAGGCAGGGCCAGAGCAAAGAATCCCTCAACTGTTTTCCAAAGCACCCCCTCGCGGCTAGCCTCCGTGCAGAGGGCTAGGTGTTCAAAGGTGTGGATGTTTTTCAGTGAGAGCCCGGATGACCGACGAACAGTGGTGTGCAACCTGTGTCGCATTAAGATCAGCCGGGGAGCCACCACTACCAGCCTCACCACCACCAGCATGCGCAGGCATATGATGGCCAAGCACCCCACAAGGTGGGACGAAGGCTGTTCACCGCCTCCAGGTCACACCACTGCCTCTTCCCCTGTGCCCCAACCTGCCACTCAGATCCCACCCCCCTCTCAGGATACAGGCAGGAGCGCCTCCTGGCCTGCACCCACACCCTCACCTCCGCTGTCCTCGACCCCATCCAGCAATGTCTCTCAGCGCAAGCGTTGAAGCGAAAGCGCAAATACGCCGCCACGCACCCGCACGCTCAAGCTTTAAACGTGCACATTGCCAAACTGATCAGCCTAGAGATGCTGCCGTATAGGCTTGTGGAAATGGAGGCTTTCAAAAACATGATGGTGGCGGTGGTCCCACGCTACTTGGTCCCCAGTCGCCACTATTTTTCCCGGTGTGCCATCCCAGCCCTACACCAGCACGTCTCCCGCAACATCAATCGTGCCATCACCAACACGGTTACTGGGAAGGTCCACTTAACCACGGACACGTGGACAAGTACTGGCGGGCAGGGCCACTATATCTCCCTGACGGCGCATTGGGTGAATTTGGTGGAGGCTGGGACCAAGTCAGAGCCTGGGACCGCACACGTCCTACCCACACCCAGAATAGCGGGTCCTACCTTGATGCTGGTATCTGCGCAGTCTATGCCACCTCCTCTAAACCCTCCCCCTCCTCCTCCTCCTACGCAACCTCTACCTCTCAATTAAGAAATGTGAGCAGCACGTCGCCAGCAGTTGGTGTGGCGTGGCGCGGCAGCACAGCGGTGGGCAAGCGTCAGCAGGCCGTGCTGAAACTACTCAGCCTAGGTGACAAGAGGCACACGGCCCCCGAACTGTTGCAGGGTGTGACTGAGCAGACCGACCTCTGGCTTTCGCCGCTGAGCCTATAACTGGGCAAGGTCATGTGTGACAACGGCCGTAACCTGGTGGCGGCTCTGCAGCTCGGCAGCCTCACGCACGTGCCATGCCTGGCCCACGTCTTCAATCTGGTGGTTCAGCGGTTTCTGAAAAACTACCCACACTTATCTGACCAGCTCGGCAAGGTGCGCTGCGTCTGCGCACATTTCCGCAAGTCCACCATGGACTCTGCCACACTGAGAACCCTGCAACATCGGTTTAATCTTCCAGAGCATCGACTGCTGTGTGACGTGCCCACACGGTGGAACTCTACGCTGCACATGTTGGCCAGGCTCTATGAGCAGCGTAGAGCAATAGTGGAATAACAACTACAACATGGGCGGCGTAGTGGTAGTCAGCCTCCCCAATTCTTTACCGAGGAGTGGGCCTGGATGGCAGACATCTGCCAGGTCCTCGGAAACTTTGAGGAGTCTACCCAGATGGTGAGCGGCGACGCTGCAATCATTAGCGTTACCATTCCGCTGCTATGCCTGCTGAGAAGTTCGCTGCAAAGCATAAAGGCCGACGCTTTGCGGTTGGAACAGGAGACAGGGGATGACAGTATGTCGCTTGATAGCCAGACCACCCTCATGTCTATATCTCAGCGCGTTTTGGAGGAGGGGGAGGAGCAGGAGGAGGAGGAAGAGACAGCTGGGCACACTGCAGAGGGTACCCATGCTGCTTCCCTCTCATCTGTTCAGCGTGTATGGGCTGTGGAGGAGGAGAAGGAGGATCCTGAAAGTCATCTTCCTAGCGAGGACAGCCATGTCTTGCGTACTGGCACCCTGGCACACATGGCTGACTTCATGTTAGGCTGCCTTTCTCGAGACCCTCGCATTAGACGCATTCTGGCCAACACAGATGACTCGGTGTACACCCTTCTCAACCCACGGTACAAGGAGAACCTTTCCACTCTCATTCCTAAAGAGGAAAGGGGTACGAGAGTGATGCAATACTATAGGGCCCTGGGGCACAAAGTGATGCTAAACTTCCCATCTGACAGCACTAACGGCAGAAGGAGCAGTTCCAAGGGCCAAGTAGCAGGGGAGGCGCAGAGATCAGGCAGCATGTCCAGCGCAGGCAGAGGAACACTCTCCAAGGCCTTTGCCAGCTTTATGGCTCCCCAGCAAGACTGCCTCACCACACCCCAGACAAGGCTGAGTGGGACGGAGCAGTGTAAAAAGATGGTGAGGGACTACGTAGCCGATCGTACCACCGTCCTCCGTGACGCCTCTGCTCCATACAACTATTGGGTGTCAAAGCTGGACACGTGGCACGAACTTGCGCTGTATGCCCTGGAGGTGCTGGCTTGCCCTGCCGCTAGCGTCTTGTCAGAGAGGGTGTTTAGTGCAGCTGGGGGAATCATCACGGATAAGCATACCCACCTGTCAACTGCCAGTGCCGACATACTTACACTCATAAAGATGAACAAAGCCTGGATTTCCCCAGACTTCTCTTCTCCACCGGCGGAGAGCAGCGGAACCTAAAGATTCTTTTCGCTGCAACTGCAGATAAAAGCACTCTTCTCTATCACCGGAAAAACGGGGCATTTAGCTTTGTCAATCTGTCTCTGATATTAGTCCTCCTCCTGCTACTCCTCCTCCAGAAACATCATGTCATCACGCCGAACTGCCAATTTTTCTGCGGCCCCAAAGACTCATCTAACAATTTTTTTACAATTTTTTAAAGTTTCAAAAGTATTGATACTTTAACATGAACCAATTTTTTTAACAGGGCTGTCTACAGGCTCTGTTACAAATTAAGCAACAGCGAGCTGCATCTTTCAAAAAATATTTATGGGTTTCACCTGCCCTCTCGGTTGATAAATTTTTCAGAGGTACACTTGCACTCTTGGTACACTAATTTTTCGGGCCCACGCCTACACTCTTATCCCTCTTCCTATCCTGTGAAATTCCAACCCTCATCTTAGGTGATTTTAACATCCCCACTAATGACCCTATGTCACCATCTGCCTCTCAGCTTCTTTCACTCACCTCCTCCCTTGGTCTCTCTCAACTCACAGCCTCTCCCACTCACAGGGATGGCAATACTCTGGATCTGGTCTTCCTCCGGCTCTGCTCTGTTTCCAACTTCACCAACTCCCCTCTCCCGCTCTCGGATCATAACTTCCTCTCTTTCTCTGTCACGCTCCCTACCATCTCTCCAGACCCACCTACCTACAGTACCTACAGGAACCTTAAGGCCATTCACACCCAGGACTTTGCTGAATCCCTACAGTCCTCTCTGTCCCTTATCTCTCTCCTCGCCTGCCCCAACCTGGCTGCCGCTCACTACAACACCGCTCTCAAACATGCCCTGGATGAAGCAGCGCCCCCCAGAACCCGAGCCATTCGATGTAGAACACGGCAACCCTGGCTCACGCCTCAAACGCGCTTCATCCGGCGGTGCTCTAGAAGTGCTGAACGGCTGTGGAGGAAATCGCAAACGGCACCAGACTTCCTCCACTACAAATTCATGCTCAGAACCTACAACCTCGCCCTCCACCATGCCAAACAAGTCTACTTCACCTCTCTAGTCTCCTCATTATCGCACAACCCTAAACGGCTCTTTGATACTTTTCACTCCCTTCTCAGCCCAAAACCGCAGCCCCCAGTGACGGATCTCAGTGCTGAAGAGTTGGCTGCTTACTTCAAAAAGAAAATAGACGACATCCGTCAGGAAATAACTTCCCAATCCCAGACTAGCCCTGACCTTAGTCTTGTCAGCACTGCAGCTAGCTCCTGCTCACTGTCTGTACTCAGACCAGCAACAGAGGAAGAAGTCTCCAAATTGCTCCTCTCTGCTCGCCCCACCACCTGCGCTAGCGACCCTCTCCCCTCACACCTCCTCCGTTCCTTCTCCCCAGTGGTCATCTCCCATCTCACCACTATATTCAACCTCTCTCTGACCTCTGGCATCTTTCCCTCTTCTTTCAAACACGCCATCATATCCCCACTGCTAAAGAAACCGACTCTGGACGCAACTGATGCTGCCAACTACAGACCCATCTCAAACCTCCCCTTCATCTCCAAACTACTAGAACGCCTAGTTTACTCCCGCCTTGTAAGCTATTTATCAGAGAACTCTCTCCTAGACCCCCTACAGTCTGGCTTCCGACCTCAACACTCGACAGAAACTGCCCTTACTAGGGTATCCAATGACCTACTGACAGCCAAATCGAGGGGCGATTACTCCCTACTGATCCTCCTCGACCTTTCTGCAGCGTTTGACACTGTTGACCACAAACTCCTCCTCAGTATGCTACGCTCCATTGGCCTAAAGGACACTGCCCTCTCCTGGTTCTCCTCTTACCTATCTGACCGCTCTTTCAGTGTCTCCTTTGCTGGCTCCACCTCCCCTCCTCTTCCCCTTGCTGTTGGGGTCCCCCAGGGCTCAGTCCTCCTCCCCCTTCTCTTCTCTATCTACACAGCCCCTATTGGACAAACCATCAGGAGTTTTGGCCTCAAATACCACCTGTACGCTGATGACACCCAGCTATACACCTCTGCCCGTGACATCTCTGCACCCTTCCTCCAAAACATCACTAACTGTCTGTCCGCTGTCTCTAACACCATGTCCTCTCTCTACATAAAACTAAACCTCTCTAAAACTGACTTACTGGTATTTCCACCCTCCACTAACCGACCTCCTCCTGACATCTCCATCTCAGTGTGTGGCACCATAACTCCTAGACAACACGCCCGCTGCCTTGGGGTCATATTTGACTCTGATCTCTCCTTTGCCCCCTACATCCAATCTCTGGCCCGAACATGTCAGCTGCACCTCAAGAACATCGCAAGAATCCGCTCTTTTCTCACTGTGGAGACGTTAAAAACGCTTATTGTCGCCCTCATCCACTCCCGGCTCGATTATTGCAACTCGTTGCTGATCGGCCTCCCCTGCACCAGACTCTACCCTCTCCAGTCCATCCTGAATGCGGCAGCCAGGCTCATCTTCCTGTCCAGCCGCTACTCGGACGCCTCTGTCCTGTGCCGGTCACTGCACTGGCTGCCCGTTAAATACAGAATTCAATTCAAACTCGCTACCTTCATCCACAAAGCCCTCCACAGTACAGCGCCCCCCTATATTGTATCCCTCATCCACAGTGCAGCGCCCCCCTATATTGTATCCCTCATCCACAGTGCAGCGCCCCCCTATATCGCCTCCCTCATCTCAATCCATCAACCAGCCCGGGCTCTCCGCTCTGCTAATGAAACCAGACTGAGCGCCCCTTTCATTCGAACTTCTCACTCCCGCCTCCAAGACTTCTCCAGAGCAGCACCGGTCCTCTGGAACGCACTACCAAAGGCTACCCGAGCAATCCAGGACTCGCAGAATTTCAGGCGTGCTCTAAAAACGCACCTCTTCAGGGAGGCATACCGAATTCCCTAAACAAACCCCTCTGTACTCCGCCTGATAACATGCTCCCTGACCTACTGACTGCAATCCCTGCTAGCCATCATAAACCGCTCCTGCAGTCACACTGTTTCTGCCGTCACACGGCTAAATGTCTGACCATTGTCTATGTGTATAGCATCGCTCACTCTCCACCTCGCCATACCGTGCACATCTCCAGCCCTTTACCCTCTGTATCACCCCATTACTTGTAGTATGCAAGCTCGTTGGAGCAGGACCCGCACCCCTATTGTTTCCATCAACTGATTACTATATGTAACCGTGGTTCTGTAATGTTTGTATTTTGTCTTTCTGTATCCCCCCTGTCTATGTAAGCGCTGCGGAATATGTTGGCGCTATACAAATAAAGATTATTATTATTATTATTATTATTATTATTATCCAACTAATTTTTCCGGTCTTCGCCTACACTCATGGTACCCCAATGTTTCAGAGGTTGGCCTATACTCTTGCTACAGAAATTTTACTGGGATCTGCCTACCTATACTTCTGCCACATTAATGTTACAGGGGTCTGCCTATACTTCTGCCACGTAAATGTTACAGGGGTCTGCCTATACTGTTGCTACAAAAATGTTACAGGGGTCTGCCTATACTTCTGCCACATAAATGTTACAGGGGTCTGCCTATACTGCTGCTACAAAAATGTTACCGTAATCTGCCTATACGTCTGCTACAAGAATGTTACTGGGGTCTGCCTATACTTCTGCCACGTAAATGATACAGGGGTCTGCCTATACTGCTGCTCCATAAATGTTACAGGGGTCTGCCTATACTTCTACTACAGAAATGGTGCTGGGGTCTGCCTATACTTCTACTACAGAAATGGTGCTGTGGTCTGCCTATACTGCTGCTACAGAAATGATACTGGGGTCTGCCTATACTGCTGCTCCATAAATGTTACAGGGGTCTCCCTATACTTCTGCCACGTAAATGTTACAGGGGTCTGCCTATACTGCTGCTACATAAATGTTACAGGGGTCTGCCTATACTGCTGCTACATAAATGTTACAAGTGTCTGCCTATACTGCTGCCACTTAAATGTTACAGGGGTCTGCCTATACTTCTGCTACAAGAATCTTACAGGGGTCTGCCTATACTTCTGCCATGTAAATGTTACAGGGGTCTGTCCATACTGCTGCTCCATAAATGTTACAGGGGTCTGCCTATACTTGTGCCACATATATGTTACTGGGGTCTGCCTATACTTGTGCCACATATATGTTACTGGGGTCTGCTTATACTTTTTCTACTGGAATGTTACAGGGTTCTGTTTATACTATGGGTGCACACAGACTTCCCATCGCGGTGTTTTACCTATCTGGCCCAAAAACACTGACTGACTAGGGCATCAATTGTGGGCCGAGGCCAATATGTATTTTCTCTCGTGTTACCACAGTTATCTGAGGAACTTGTTTGGGCCACTGAAGAGGAGCGTTACTGCGTTAATGAGATGTTCACAGCTGCACTGGCATCAGAGTCCGCTTCATGCTCTCGATTGCTGAGGGTTTGTGCAGAGGCCTATGTCCTCGGCGCAGTGAAAGTCTGCCATGTTTGGGCACTCTGATTTCTTCATGGTTCATGTCTTGGGTCGCCTAGGACCCACCTATGCTGTGGGTGCACACAGACTTCCCATTGCGGTGTTTTACCTGTCTGGCACAAAGACACTGACTGACTTGGGTAGGGGGCAGAGTGCAGATGGCTTTCCCCTTGCGGTGTCGATTGACTTCAATGGGGTTCGTTACTCGAAACGAACTCTCGAGCATCGCGGAAAGTTCGACTCGAGCAACGAGCACTGGAGCAATTTGGTGCTCGCTCATCTCTACATATGAACCAAAAATAAATTATTATAATATAACATAATTCCATAGTTAAAGAGATCAGTAGGCAACTTTATCCATACAAGGTATATAATATATATATATTAAACAGATGTATTCACAGTTAATAAATGTACCAAAGATCTGTTGTACAATTCCTATCTGTAGGATGCCTTGTATCTAATGCTCGTATCCAATATGGCTCTCTTTTGAAGACTCATTCTTGACTGACTATGCCTTCCTTCTTACTGAGGACCCTTTCAATGCCAAAAAAAAGAAAAAGTTTCCAAACTACCTGCATGCTTCTCCAGAAAATGTTTTGCTGCTCCTGAGCTATTGACCATGGCCTTCTTCATATACCTTATATGTTCCGCTCTTTGGGTTTTCAGCTTGCGTGTCGTGTAACCGATATAACTCTCGTTACATTTTGTACATACAATTCTATATATCACATTAATAGTGTCGCAGTTAATGTAGCTCATTATTTTATGTTCTTTGAAGCCCTCACTATTCAAAGAACTTCCTCTCTTGGCAGTCAGACGACGCGCGCTGCAGCGGGGACTACCGCATCTGAAAAAAACCTTATTTTTTAGCCACTGGGGTTTTTTTTGTATTTGATGAAAAAATACTTGGGGATAATAAATCCCTTGTTTAGCAGACATATCTGTTGTTTGGTAATAACGAAGGGGGCAACACCATCACATTACTGTTTATCACCTTTTGTTCCTGCTCGGATACCTCCTTTCTGAATTACCTCGTTTTTTTGCACCTTCCTTCTAAGATTGCTACTCGAGGTGCCAGGTTCTGGGCTAGACATACTGCAGCTAGAGGAATCCCTCTCAGTGGTATTCCCCTCCGTGTCGGTAGTGGTAAAGGTTACTTTATTATGTTTTCTTTTCCTTTTCAGAATAGGCTTAAAGGGGTGGTCTCGCGAAAGCAAGTGGGTCTATACACTTCTGTATGGCCATATTAATGCACTTTGTAATATACATCGTGCATTAATTATGAGCCATACAGAAGTTATTCACTTACCTGCTCCGTTGCTAGCGTCCCCGTTGCCATGGTTCCGTCTAACTTCGGTGTCTTCTTGCTTTTTTAGACGCGCTTGCGCAGATGCATCTTCTCCCTTCGGCTGGTCTTGGAAGCATCGGAGTTTTGGCTCCGCCCCCTTTTCGCGTCATCGCGTAGCTCCGCCCCCGTCATGTGCCGATTCCAGCCAATCAGGAGGCTGGAACCGGCACACGTCATGGGGCGGAGCTACGCGATGATGCGTACAAGGGGGCGGAGCCAAAATGCCGATGCTGCCGAGCGGAGCCGAAGGGAGAAGAAGGGAGAAGACGGATCTGCGCAAGCGCGTCTAAAAAGGCAAGAAGACACCGAAATTAGACGGAACCATGGCGACGGGGACGCTAGCAACGGAGCAGGTAAGTGAATAACTTCTGTATGGCTCATATTTAATGCACGATGTATATTACAAAGTGCATTAATATGGCCATACAGAAGTGTATAGACCCACTTGCTTTCGCGAGACCACCCCTTTAACATTTCCTTTCTTTTATTCGTTATTGATGTCTTTTGTCTCATAATCTTTTTTGTCTCCAACTTATTTTTTTTTACTTCCATAATCGATTCTTCCATTTTAGAGATGTTAATTTTCCGTTTCTTGTTCATTAGATCCCATTCTTCTGGTTTTACCAAATTAATTAAAGTTTCTTCCATTTCCTTCATGTCACTTTTTAGTTGTTCTAATTTATTTGTTTCATATTCAACAATCAACTTCATCAGATCAATAGAACAACTTGAAAGTATATGGTAGCACTTCTCTTTCAATTCCTCAGAATACTCAGATGTGGGATCTTTTTTTAATCTTACCCCCTCAGGATCATATTCAGTTCTATGTATTTACTGGGGCTATGCATGTCCCGCCAAATGTTGGCTTCTTTTTTCTTGACTTTTTCCAACATGTTCAGCACTTGATCCGTACAACCACTCAGATATGGGATGGATTATACAAGTGTCACATGTCCAAGATCGATGGTTAAATACATTTTTGGCTACAAGATGATTTTCCCAAGCTAAAATATAATTTTTGGCGTAAACACATTGGTATTTGCAGATGTCGTGCAAACAGAGCAGTTAAAGGACAACCCCCCCCACACTCAGCCCTTCTAGGTGCCTCCTGATACCATTTCTGAGATAAATTGGCAAATATTCGTTTCCATAATTCCGGGAAAAGTACAAGATTAAAAATTGTTTCATGGTTCATGAACGGGGCATGATAACCTCTCAGAATATCTTAAAGGGGTCATCAGAATGAACCATTTCTGGAAACCAATCTAAATTCCACTCACATCCCCGTATGTCATTATGATGTCCGGTTGATTGTGACTTCCTGCTTCTTCATGTATCTGGACCCGGATTTCTGAAAACCTTCGCAGAGTTATGATGATTAATCTCGGCACTTTATGACAAAGTATTCTATAATCGGGATGGCAGATATAGAGATATAATAGAAGTGGTGGACCCTGCCCTCTAGGGCTTACAACGCAGGGAGACTTGATGATAATGCTTATCTCCTTGGAGAACCAAAGACCAAAGTCTATAATAAAGAAGAACATGCTGGAAATCCCTCCAGTCTGTAACACAGGTCACATTTAGACTCTTGGCTTCTGAGTAGTGTCAGCCATGGCGACTGCCGATCTGAGAGACGAGCTGCGCTGCTCCATCTGTCTGAGCACTTTTACAGACCCTGTAACCCTGAGATGTGGACACAACTTCTGCCGGGTCTGTATGGATGAGTTCCTGAAGAAACAAGATAGTGCTGGAGTTTATTCCTGTCCCGAATGTAGAGCAGTGTTCCAGGAGCGGCCGGCGCTGCAGAGGAACGTAACTCTACATAACGTAGCAGAACATATCATGTCTACTCAGCCGAATCAGGAGGAGATCACCGGGATCCGCTGCACTTACTGCATTCACTCTCCTGTACCAGCTGTTAAATCCTGTCTGCATTGTGAGGCTTCGCTGTGTGATCACCACCTGAGAGTTCACAGCAAGTCATCAGAACACGTCCTCACTGAGCCCAGCGCCAACCTGGAGGACAGGAAATGTTCTGTCCACAAGAAGATCCTGGAATATTACTGCACCGAGGACGACGCTTGTATCTGTGTGTCCTGCAGTTTGGCCGGAGAACATCGGGGCCATCGGGTGGAGATGCTGGATGAGGCCTTTGTGAAGAAGAAGGAGAAACTGAGAAATATTCTCCAAAAACTGATCACAAAGAGAGAGAAGATTGAGGAAAGAGTCCGGAGTCTGAAGGAGTGCTGGCGAGAAGATCAAGAAAAAGCATCTGGGGAAGTAGAGAGAGTCACTGCCCTGTTTATAGACATCAGGAGACAGCTGAATGACCTGGAGAATAGGGTCCTGAGGGAGATCTCCAGGCAGGAAGAGCTGATGTCACTGTCACTGTCTGATGTCATCCAGAAGCTGGAAGTAAAGAAGGACGAGCTGTCCAGGAAGATGAGGCACATGGAGGAGCTGTGTAACATGACTGATCCACTGACTGTCTTACAGGAGCCAGACACCGGGGACTTGTGTGATCCTGAGGAGGAGGGAGGTGAGGAGGACACAGGGGGACATGATGGAGGTGATGGGGACACAAGGGGTCCTGATGGAGGTGAGGAGGACACAAGGGGACATGTTGATGGAATTACAGGGATGTTACAAACAGGTATCAATGATATAATGACATATCTACAGCCCATTTCGCCCGCAGAACCAAAAGTAATGAGGCCACAACCCCGCAGCCTCCGATCTCCACCCCGTCGCACACAAGACTTACCTTTGTCAGGTACAGAATATGGGGGTGATGATGTAACTGTCAGGACTGGGGGTGTTGGGGGGAAGGTAATGGCTGCAGGAGGTGCAGGGATCTATGGGCAGGGTCCTGCAGACATATTACTGGATGTAAACACAGCTTCTAATAAACTTAATATATCAGAAGACATGAAAACTGCAACCTGGAAAAATGTTGAGCAGAATCGTCCAGAAACATCGGAGAGATTCCAGGAATATCCTCAGGTGATGAGCAGGAGGGGATTTACTTCAGGACGACATTACTGGGATGTGGAGGTCGGTGGATCAGGGTGGTGGAGGGTGGGGATGTGTTACCCCAGTATAGACAGGAGGGGAGATCAGTCATACATTGGATGTAATAAAAAGTCCTGGGGTTTATGTGGAGGGCAGTTATATAATCAGTTTTCAATGAGACATGACAGAAGGGGGCGCCAGTCATACATTGGATATAATAACAAGTCCTGGAGTTTATGTAGAGGACTTTGGTGTCATGAAAACAATCAGTATTCAGTGACACATGACAGTAAACAGATCCGGTTACGTCACCAGATCTCCGGTGATAGATTTAGGATCTGTCTGGATTACGAGGCTGGGCGGCTGTCCTTTTATGAGCTGTGTGACCCCATCAGACACTTACACACCTTCACAGCCACCTTCACCGAGCCGCTTCATGCTGTGTTATGGGTATATAGAGGTTATATAAAGGTATAAGGGGGAAGCAACAGCAGCATGGTACCGCCATTAAAGGAGAAATCTGCCTGGAGACTGGTGACATCACAGGGAGCAGCATATGATTGGTGGTGCATTCAGTCTATGTGATACAGAAGTGGGAGGGGCCTTTTTTTCCTATTATAATTTAGTTTTGCTTTTCTCTGTTTCTGCACTTTTTATTGCCGGCTGTAAATATTTAACAGTGAGAGGTAATAAATCTCAGTTATCATATGAAGTCCTGTAATTACTGCAATCAGTGATCTGGGCTGTATAATAGTCCTACTATAATGTGTTATCACCATAGAAATAAAGCACTGATGACAACATTCACAGCCCCCTTCACCCCTCCAAGGGTCCCTCACATAGGAGGACGGCCTCTACTTGTGACTCCAATTAAATGATTAATAAATGTTAATATTACTCAACCAAATGTTCAGCTGGTTCTTCACCGCAGCCACCGGGTACGAAAACATGCTTGAAAGAAGACAGAACATGTAGCTATACATACATGGAGACATGTCGGCTCTATTAAAGGGCACCCGTCGTCAGATCTTCATAATGCAGTCTAAGCTAATGTAGCAGTTGTGATAGCGCTGAACAATGTACTTGTGGGTGCGCTCCTACCTTCATAATCCTCGTCTGAAGTTTTCCCGCCTGATATGCAAATGAGGGGAACAGAGTCAGAGTTTCTCTGCTCCCCCGGGGTGTGATGGAGAGGCCTGCAATCATTCATCAGTATCAGTTAGTCTCGCACAGGTGCAGACAAGGGACGGCTCTGCCTGCGTGCTACACACTAACCTCTTGCGCATGATGCGCCTGCTCTCTGTTGTCTGTTAGTACATCACATGCTTGAGGCTTAAAATTAGGTAGGAGTTCTAATGTTTAGAGGTTTGTGGTTGCGGATCATAGAGTTCTCTTACACCCTGTATGAGTGCCGCACCTCTTCCATAACAACGCCTACTAGAAAAATCTGTTGATCTCTTTTAGAGTTGCTTAGATGGAGGCCACCCATTTCAAACTTACAAAGCTTTATTGATAGTATTACTTGGCTATCTCAATAAAGAGTAAATAGAGCAGTGGCGATGCATGTCTAGGGGGACTTGAGGTCTATTGCTGTCATGATCCTTCAGGGTCCCAGCAATTATACATTTATCACCTATCCTGCAGAAAGGTGTTGTGGTAAATGGGAAAGCCCCATTGAGATGCAACACACCTATATTACCAGCTTTATTTTTTAGACTTTCAACCTGGTGTAGTGTGGCAGGATTGTAGCCTCTGTATCAGACAGGATGCTTCACCGCAGGACAATCCGTGAACCAACCACACATTCACCAGCGGTCACCACTCATTAGAAGTGTTCCAGAAACTTTCTGAAGATGTTATGGACTTGCCGAAGATGTTGGTGATTGCCCAACTGAAAAGGACCAGCATTGGAGGTCATGTTCCCGGTTATAGAAACTATAAAAATAAAGACAATGCTGCAGCTGCTAAACCAAGTCCACCGACGATCAGCATGAAAACTCTTTCCACTGGTAGACCTGACAAGAGTAATATGGCAACAGGGGAGGGGTTATCCTGATTAGACCAGAAACAGGGCAAGGAAGTCAGGACAGTGAACTTCTGCCAGAATTCTAGGCTTGCTACTCACCTACCTGAAAGTGGATTGCAAACAGCTGAACAAAAAAAATGTTGAAGACCACCTGAAAATCAGAATTTACAGACATGAAACAAGGTGCAAAGCAGCAGCAAATGAGAAGAGTGGAGGGAGAATCGGGGGTATTTTAGAAAACTTGTTTAAAATTCAGGTACACTATAAAGAGTCATGTCTAGAGATGAGCGAGCACCAAAATGCTTGGGTGCTCGTTGCTTAAGTCGAACTTTTTGTAATACTTGAGAGCTCGTTTCGAGTAACGAACCCCATTGAAGTCAATGGGTGACTCAAGCATTTTTGTATGGGACCAATGCTCCGCATAGGTAACACCTTGTCAAGCACCAGAAAACATCAGAAATTCATGGAAACACCACAGAAATGGATAGGGAACAGCAGGGGCAGCATGCATGGCTGCATCAGAGGCTATTAAGCCAAAATGGGGGCAAGAATCTGGCGTCACCCCCCTAACAATTTACTTGGGACAAACCCTCAATAGCAAGGCACACGTGCTGGCACATCTTAGCTAAGCACCACACTACCTGCAACTAAGGACAATCACTGCCTGCGAGTGACACCACTGCCTCGTTTCCTGGGTTACATGCTGGAATTGCTGTCCAGCCCCCCCCCCCCCCCCCCGCACGACCCTGCGTCCACAGCGCACACAAAAGTGCCCCTGCGCAGCCTTCAGCTGCCCTCATGCCACACACTCGCTTCATAGCCACACCACCCTCATGTCTATTTATAAGTGCGTACTGGATGAGGAGGAACCGGAGGCAAACACTGCAGAGGGTTGGCTTGCCAGGCAGCGACCCTCTTTGAAAGGGGGGGGGGGGCGATAGCCCACAATGCTGTTGAGAATTGATGATAAATTGACGTACGATCATCATTCCAATCCCATGCCACCTCCGTCACAAAATTGTCAGGAGCCGCAAACGTGGGCATAAAGGGGACTCAGGTGCCAGCACTTCTACACATCTCCACAATGCAGCAAAACTCTGTGTGGAAAGCACGTGAGCGGTCCCAGGGTCAGGCTTGGTCCCAGCCTTCACCTTGTGCTGCGAATTACATAGCAATGAGAAATCCATGTGTCCCCACACAATTCATTCTGTGTAGGTGTCAGATAGCTCAACACCACAATGGGAAGTCTTTGAGTTCCTTGGGCTCCCCTATGCTGTCGGTGCACAAAGATAGTATTACACAGGAAGAAATCAGATTGCCCAAACATGGCAGAATTTCACCCCGCCAAGGACATCGGCCTCGGCCCCCATTTCTGCACTAGTCAGTCAGTGTATTTGTGCCAGACAGGTAAAACACTGCGATGGGAAGTCTTTGTGCACCCACAGCATAGGCGAGCCCAAGGAACTCAAACAAAGTATTACACATAAAGAAATCAGAGCGCCCAAACAAGGCAGTTTCACCCTGCCAAGGACCTCAACCTCGGCTCATGCCCTCATTAATCGTGGGCATAAAGCGGACTAGGATGCTAGTGCAGCTGTGAACGTCTCATTAATGCAGTAACGCTCCTTTTGTTTGGCCCAAACCAGTGTCTCAGATAACTGTGGTAACACGAGAGAAAATACATGATGCCCAGTGCTGATCCCCTGACCCCAAGCAGGAGGAGGAGGTGGCAAAATAAGGCCGAGAAACCTTGACTGAGGTAGGACCCGCAATACTTTGTGTGGGAAGTATGTGAACGGGCCCTGGGTGAGGCTTGGTCCCGGCCTCCATCTTGTGTGACCCAAGGTGCTGCGAGTTACATAGCAATGGGGAATCCATGTGTTCCCACACAATTCATTCTGTGTAGGTGTCAGATAGCTCCACACCACAAGGGGAAGTCTTTGAGTTCCTTGGGCTCCCCTATGCTGTTGGTGCACAAAGATGGTATTACACAGGAAGAAATCAGAGTACCCAAACATGGCAGAGTTTCACCCCGCCAAGGACCTCGGCCCACATTTCTGCCCAAATCAGTCAGCGTATTTGTGCCAGATAGGTAAAACACCACGATGGGTAGTCTTTGTGCACCCGCAGCATAGGCAGACCCCTGTAACATTTCTGTAGCAAGAGTATAGGCAAACCCCAGTAACATTTGTGTAGCAAGAGTATAGGAAGACCCCAGTAACATTTGTGTAGCAAGAGTATAGGAAGACCCCAGTAACATTTGTGTAGCAAGAGTATAGGCGGACCCCAGTAACATTTGTGTAGCAAGAGTATAGGCGGACCCCAGTAACATTTGTGTAGCAAGAGTATAGGAAGACCCCAGTAACATTTGTGTAGCAAGAGTATAGGCGGACCCCAGTAACATTTGTGTAGCAAGAGTATAGGAAGACCCCAGTAACATTTGTGTAGCAAGAGTATAGGCGGACCCCAGTAACATTTCTGTAGCAAGAGTATAGGCGGACCCCTGTAACATTTGTGTAGCAAGAGTATAGGCGGACCCCAGTAACATTTGTGTAGCAAGAGTATAGGAAGACCCCAGTAACATTTGTGTAGCAAGAGTATAGGCAGACCCCAGTAACATTTGTTTAGCAAGAGTATAGGCAGACCCCTGTAACATTTCTGTAGCAAGAGTATAGGCGGACGCCAGTAACATTTCTATAGCAAGACTATAGGCAGACCCCAGTAACATTTCTATAGCAAGACTATAGGCAGACCCCAGTAACATTTCTGTAGCAAAAGTATAGGCGGACCCCAGTAACATTTCTGTAGCAAAAGTATAGGCGGACCCCAGTAACATTTCTGTAGCAAAAGTATAGGCGGACCCCAGTAACATTTCTGTAGCAAAAGTATAGGCAGACCCCAGTAACATTTCTGTAACAAGAGTATAGGCGGACCCCAGTAACATTTGTGTAGCAAGAGTATAGGCGGACCCCTGTAACATTTCTATAGCAAGAGTATAGGCGGACCCCAGTAACATTTCTGTAGCAAGAGTATAGGCGGACCCCAGTAACATTTCTGTAGCAAGAGTATAGGCGGACCCCTGTAACATTTCTGTAGCAAGAGTATAGGCGAACCCCTGTAACATTTCTGTAGCAAGAGTATAGGCGGACGCCAGTAACATTTCTATAGCAAGACTATAGGCAGACCCCAGTAACATTTCTATAGCAAGACTATAGGCAGACCCCAGTAACATTTCTGTAGCAAAAGTATAGGCGGACCCCAGTAACATTTCTGTAGCAAAAGTATAGGCGGACCCCAGTAACATTTCTGTAGCAAAAGTATAGGCGGACCCCAGTAACATTTCTGTAGCAAAAGTATAGGCAGACCCCAGTAACATTTCTGTAACAAGAGTATAGGCGGACCCCAGTAACATTTGTGTAGCAAGAGTATAGGCGTACCCCTGTAACATTTCTATAGCAAGAGTATAGGCGGACCCCAGTAACATTTCTGTAGCAAGAGTATAGGCGGACCCCAGTAACATTTCTGTAGCAAGAGTATAGGCGGACCCCTGTAACATTTCTGTAGCAGAAGTATAGGCAGACCCCAGTAACATTTCTGTAGCAGAAGTATAGGCAGACCCCTGTAACATTTCTGTAGCAAGATTATAGGCGGACCCCAATAACATTTCTGTAGCAAGAGTATAGGCAGACCCCTGTAACATTCCTGTAGTAAGAGTATAGGCAGACCCCTGTAACATTTCTGTAGCAAGATTATAGGCGGACCCCAGTAACATTTCTGTAGCAAGAGTATAGGCGGACCCCAGTAACATTTCTGTAGCAAGATTATAGGCGGACCCCAGTAACATTTCTGTAGCAAGAGTATAGGCAGACCCCGATAACATTCCTGTAGTAAGAGTATAGGCAGACCCCAGTAACATTCCTGTAGCAAGAGTATAGGCGGACCCCAGTAACATTTCCGTAGCAAGAATATAGGTGGACCCCAGTAACATTTCTGTAGTAGAAGTATAGGCAGACCCCAGTAACATTCCTGTAGCAGAAGTATAGGCAGACCCCTGTAACATTTCTGTAGCAAAAGTATAGGCGGACCCCTGTAACATTCCTGTAGTAGAAGTATAGGCAGACCCCAGTAACATTCCTGTAGTAGAAGTATAGGCAGACCCCAGTAACATTCCTGTAGCAGAAGTATAGGCAGACCCCTGTAACATTTCTGTAGCAAGAGTATAGGCAGACCCCTGTAACATTTCTGTAGCAAGAGTATAGGGAAACCCCTGTAACATTTCTGTAGCAAGAGTATAGGCAGACCCCTGTAACACTTTTGTAGCAAGAGTATAGGGAGACCCCAGTAACATTTCTGTAGCAAAAGTATAGGCAAACCCCTCAAACTATTCAGTAGAAAAGGTTTTGGCAGACCCCAGTAACATTTCTGTAGGAAGACTATTGGCGGACCCCAGTAACATTTCTGTAGGAAGAGTATTGGCGGACCCCAGTAACATTTCTATAGCAAGAGTATAGGCGGACCCCTGTAACATTTCTGTAGGAAGAGTATTGGCGGACCCCAGTAACATTTCTGTAGCAAGAGTATAGGCAGACCCCAGTAACATTTCTGTAGCAAGAGTATAGGCAGACCCCTGTAACATTTCTGTAGGAAGAGTATAGGCAGACCCCAGTAACATTTCTGTAGCAAGAGTATAGGCAGACCCCAGTAACATTTCTGTAGCAAGAGTATAGGCGGACCCCTGTAACATTTCTGTAGCAAGAGTATAGGCGGACCCCTGTAACATTTCTGTAGCAAAAGTATAGGCGGACCCCAGTAACATTGGTGTACCAAGAGTATAGGCGAAGGCCGGAAAAATTAGTTTGCTAACAGTATCGGCAATGGCCTGATAATTTGGTGTACCAAGAGTACAAGTTTACCCCGGAAAAATTGCTCAACCAGGAGGGCAGGTGAAACCCACAAACATTTTTTTCAATATACAGCTCGTCATTGGTTAATTTGTAACAGAGCCTGGAGGAAGCCCTCTGCAAAAATTGGTTTAAGTTTAACTTTCTAAACTGTAAAAACTGATACAACTTTTAAAAGCTTTAAGCAGAGCATTTTAGGCCTTTTAGAAATTGGCAGTTCAACGTGACGGCATGGTGTTTTAGGAGGAGGAGTAATAATATCCGAGAGGGATACACAAATCTAATTCTCCCCTTTTTTAGGGTGATAGAGGATGCATTTTTCTGCTGTTGCAGCAAAAAGATTCTTTAGGATCTGCTGCTGTCCGCTGGTGGAGAAGAGAAGTCTGCGGAAATCCAGCCTTTGTTCATCTTTATGAGTGTTAGCCTGTCGGCACTGTTGGTTGACAGGCGGGTACGCTTATCCGTGATGATTCCCCCAGCTGCACTAAACACCCTCTCTGACGAGATGCTAGCGGCAGGGCAAGCCAACACCTCCAGGGCATACAACGCTAGTTCGTGCCACGTGTCCAGCTTTGACACCCAATAGTTGTATGGAGCAGAGGCATCACTGAGGACGGCGGTACGATCGGCTACGTACTCCCTCACCATCTTTTTACAGTGCTCCCTCCGACTCAGCCTTGACTGGGAAGTGGTGACACAGCCTTGCTGGGGAGCCATAAAGCTGGCAAAGGCCTTGGAGCATGTTCCCCTGCCTGCGCTGAACATGCTGCCTGATCTTCACCCCTCCCCTGCTAGTTGTCCCTCTGAACTGTGTCTTCTGCCACTAGCGCTGTCAGATGGGAAATTTAGCATTACTTTTTCCACCAGGGCCCTGTGACATTGGATCACTCTCATACCCCTTTCCTCTTCAGGAATGAGAGTGGAAAGGTTCTACTTATATCGTGGGTCTAGAAAGGTGTACACCCAGTAATCCGTGTTGGCCAGTATGCGTCTAATGCGAGGTCACGGGAAAGGCAGCCTAACATGAAGTCATCCATGTGTGCCAGGGTCCCAGTACGCAATACATGGCTGTCCTCACTAGGAAGATCACTTTCAGGATCCTCCTCCTTCTCCTCAGCCCCTACACGCTGAACAGATGAGAGGCAAGCAGCATGGGTACCCCCCGCAGTGTGGACAGCTGTCTCTTCCCACTCCTCCTTCTCCAAAACGCGCTGAGGTATAACCATAAGGGTGATCTGGCTATCAAGCGACATACTGTCATCCCCCATCTCCTACTCCAACCGCAAAGTTTCGGCCTTTATGCTTAGCAGCGGGATGGTAACGCTAATAATTGCTGCATCGCCGCTCAGCATCTGGGTAGACTCCTCAAAGTTTCCGAGGACCTGACAGATGTCTGCCATCCTTGCCCACTCCTCAGTAAAGAATTGCGGAGGCTGACTACCACTCCGCCGCCCTTGTTGTAGCTGGTATTCCACTATTGCTCTACGCTGCTCGTACAGCCTGGCCAACATGTGCAGCGTAGAATTCCACCATGTGGGCACGTCGCACAGCAGTCGGTGCTCTGGCAGCTGAAACCGACGTTGCAGGGTCCTCAGGGTGGCAGCGTCTGTGGTGGACTTGCGGAAATGTGTGCAGACGCGGCGCAGCTTGCCGAGCAGGTCAGACAAGTGGGGGTAGTTTTTCAGAAACCGCTGAACCACCAGATTGAAGACATGGGCCAGGCATGGCATAAAACGCCGCAGATACCAGCACCGAGGTAGGACCCGCTATTCTGGGTGTGGGTAGGACGTGAGCCGTCCCAGGCTCTGACTCAGTCCCAGCCTCCACCAAGTTCACCCAGTGTGCCATCAGGGAGATATAGTGGCCCTGCCCGTCAGTACTGGTCCACGTGTCCATGGTTAGGTGGACCTTCCCAGTAACCGTGTTGGTGAGGGCACGATTTATGTTGCAGGAGAGGTGCTGGTGTAGGGCGGGGACGGCACATCGGGAAAAATAGTGGTAACTGAGGACCGAGTAGCGCAGGACCGCCGCCGCCATCATATTTTTTAAAGCCTTCATTTCCACAAGCCTATACGGCAGCATCTCCAGGCTGATTAAATTGGCAATGTGCACGTTTAAAGCTTGTGCATGCGGGTGGGTGGCGGCTTATTTGCGCTTTTGCTCCAATGCTTGTGTTAGCGACAGCTGAACGCTGCACTGAGAGACATTGCTAAATAGAGTGGAGGACGGTGGAGGTGAGGGTGTGGGTGCAGGCCGGGAGGCGCTCGTGTCTGTGTCCTGAGAGGGGGGTTGGATCTCAGTGGCAGGTTGGGGCACAGGGGGAGAGGCAGCGGTGCAACCCGGAGGCGGTGAACGGCCTTCGTCCCACCTTGTGGGGTGCTTGGCCATCATATCCCTGCGCATGCTGGTGGTGGTGAGGCTGGTAGTGGTGGCTCCGCGGCTGATCTTGGTGCGACACAGGTTGCACACCCCTGTTCGTCGGTCGTCCGGGCTCTCACTAAAAAACATCCACCCTTTGAACACCTAGCCCTCTGCACCGAGGCTTGCCACGAGGGGGTGCTTTGGGAAACAGTTGGGGGATTCTTCGCTCTGGCCCTGCCTCTACCCCTGGCCACCCCACTGCCTTTTCCAACCTGTCCTGCTGCTGCACTTGCCTCCCCCTCTGAAGCCCTGTCCTCAGTAGGCTTAGCAAACCAGGTGGGGTCAGTCACCTCATCATCCAGCTGCTCTTCCTCCGAATCCTCTGTGCGCTCCTCCCTCGGACTTACTGCCCTTACTACTACCTCACTGACAGACAACTGTGTCTCATCATCATCCTCACCCACTGAAAGCTCTTGAGACAGTTGCCAGAAGTCCCCAGCCTCATCCCCCGGACCCCGGGAACTTTCCAAAGGTTGGGCATCGGTCACGACAAACTCCTCCGGTGAGAGAGGAACCATTTTTTCAGACTCAGGGCAGGGACCCGAGAACAGTTCCTGGGAGTCTGCCTGTTTAGAATCCCCTTTTCCTGGAGTGAGGAGGCTGGGAGGAAGGAGGAGCAGCCAGAGGATTCAGAGTTGCAGTCCCTAGGCCGGGAGTAGTGGACTGCGTAGAAGACTGGGTGGTCGATACATTGCTGGACGTGTTATCTGTCATCCACGACAGGACCTGCTCACACTGCTCTGTTTGCAATAAATTGTGATATGAAGCTGGGGAGCGAAGAAACATGGTACTCTCCTAATCCTCTGCAGCCGGCTGTGATGCACCCCGCCCAGGACCTCGGCCTGCACCCACACCCTCAATTGGATGCCCGCGTCCTCCACAGCCTTCAGCAAAGTCTTCCAGCACAGTGTTTAGTTGTCGCTAGCACAAGCGTTGGAGCAAAAGTGAAAATATGCCGCCATGCACCCGCACGCTCAAGCTTTAAACGTGCACATTGCCATGTCAAAAAGTCAAAGTCAGACTTTTTATACAAGCCTTGTTACAATGACTGGGAAACCCTGAAACAGCTGTCTGTACATTGAGTCTGGCTTTGCTTTTAATTCCCAGTCATTGTAACAAGGCTTGTATAAAAAGTCTGACTTTGACTTGAAGGAATGCTGCCTTTCAATAGGTGGCACTGTGGAGGATTTATTCCATCTCCCTTATTTGCATATTACCCAGAGGAGCGTGCATGGCCATTTGAGTCTCCTCACTTAGTTTATAGTATATAGTTGCTCTCCCTCAGGAGGAAAGAGCGTTTCTGACCACAGTTATCCAAGATACTGGATTGGAGCGTTCACAGGAACCATAACTGATTTCATGAGCCTTTCACACGGTCACTGTATACCTGTGGTGGCTACTTTGGCGACACCTCTTGCTTCAAACTAATCTTTGGTGTTAGTATGCGCTGCTGCATTGTGGAGACGTGTAGATGTACTGGCACCTGAGTCCCCTTTATGCCAGTGTTTGCGGCTCCTGACAATTTTGTGATGGAGGTGATGGAGTATGCGTCTAATGCGAGGTCACGGGAAAGGCAGCCTAACATGAAGTCATCCATGTGTGCCAGGGTCCCAGTACGCAATACATGGCTGTCCTCACTAGGAAGATCACTTTCAGGATCCTCCTCCTTCTCCTCAGCCCCTACACGCTGAACAGATGAGAGGCAAGCAGCATGGGTACCCCCCGCAGTGTGGACAGCTGTCTCTTCCCACTCCTCCTTCTCCAAAACGCGCTGAGGTATAACCATAAGGGTGATCTGGCTATCAAGCGACATACTGTCATCCCCCATCTCCTACTCCAACCGCAAAGTTTCGGCCTTTATGCTTAGCAGCGGGATGGTAACGCTAATAATTGCTGCATCGCCGCTCAGCATCTGGGTAGACTCCTCAAAGTTTCCGAGGACCTGACAGATGTCTGCCATCCTTGCCCACTCCTCAGTAAAGAATTGCGGAGGCTGACTACCACTCCGCCGCCCTTGTTGTAGCTGGTATTCCACTATTGCTCTACGCTGCTCGTACAGCCTGGCCAACATGTGCAGCGTAGAATTCCACCATGTGGGCACGTCGCACAGCAGTCGGTGCTCTGGCAGCTGAAACCGACGTTGCAGGGTCCTCAGGGTGGCAGCGTCTGTGGTGGACTTGCGGAAATGTGTGCAGACGCGGCGCAGCTTGCCGAGCAGGTCAGACAAGTGGGGGTAGTTTTTCAGAAACCGCTGAACCACCAGATTGAAGACATGGGCCAGGCATGGCATAAAACGCCGCAGATACCAGCACCGAGGTAGGACCCGCTATTCTGGGTGTGGGTAGGACGTGAGCCGTCCCAGGCTCTGACTCAGTCCCAGCCTCCACCAAGTTCACCCAGTGTGCCATCAGGGAGATATAGTGGCCCTGCCCGTCAGTACTGGTCCACGTGTCCATGGTTAGGTGGACCTTCCCAGTAACCGTGTTGGTGAGGGCACGATTTATGTTGCAGGAGAGGTGCTGGTGTAGGGCGGGGACGGCACATCGGGAAAAATAGTGGTAACTGAGGACCGAGTAGCGCAGGACCGCCGCCGCCATCATATTTTTTAAAGCCTTCATTTCCACAAGCCTATACGGCAGCATCTCCAGGCTGATTAAATTGGCAATGTGCACGTTTAAAGCTTGTGCATGCGGGTGGGTGGCGGCTTATTTGCGCTTTTGCTCCAATGCTTGTGTTAGCGACAGCTGAACGCTGCACTGAGAGACATTGCTAAATAGAGTGGAGGACGGTGGAGGTGAGGGTGTGGGTGCAGGCCGGGAGGCGCTCGTGTCTGTGTCCTGAGAGGGGGGTTGGATCTCAGTGGCAGGTTGGGGCACAGGGGGAGAGGCAGCGGTGCAACCCGGAGGCGGTGAACGGCCTTCGTCCCACCTTGTGGGGTGCTTGGCCATCATATCCCTGCGCATGCTGGTGGTGGTGAGGCTGGTAGTGGTGGCTCCGCGGCTGATCTTGGTGCGACACAGGTTGCACACCCCTGTTCGTCGGTCGTCCGGGCTCTCACTAAAAAACATCCACCCTTTGAACACCTAGCCCTCTGCACCGAGGCTTGCCACGAGGGGGTGCTTTGGGAAACAGTTGGGGGATTCTTCGCTCTGGCCCTGCCTCTACCCCTGGCCACCCCACTGCCTTTTCCAACCTGTCCTGCTGCTGCACTTGCCTCCCCCTCTGAAGCCCTGTCCTCAGTAGGCTTAGCAAACCAGGTGGGGTCAGTCACCTCATCATCCAGCTGCTCTTCCTCCGAATCCTCTGTGCGCTCCTCCCTCGGACTTACTGCCCTTACTACTACCTCACTGACAGACAACTGTGTCTCATCATCATCCTCACCCACTGAAAGCTCTTGAGACAGTTGCCAGAAGTCCCCAGCCTCATCCCCCGGACCCCGGGAACTTTCCAAAGGTTGGGCATCGGTCACGACAAACTCCTCCGGTGAGAGAGGAACCATTTTTTCAGACTCAGGGCAGGGACCCGAGAACAGTTCCTGGGAGTCTGCCTGTTTAGAATCCCCTTTTCCTGGAGTGAGGAGGCTGGGAGGAAGGAGGAGCAGCCAGAGGATTCAGAGTTGCAGTCCCTAGGCCGGGAGTAGTGGACTGCGTAGAAGACTGGGTGGTCGATACATTGCTGGACGTGTTATCTGTCATCCACGACAGGACCTGCTCACACTGCTCTGTTTGCAATAAATTGTGATATGAAGCTGGGGAGCGAAGAAACATGGTACTCTCCTAATCCTCTGCAGCCGGCTGTGATGCACCCCGCCCAGGACCTCGGCCTGCACCCACACCCTCAATTGGATGCCCGCGTCCTCCACAGCCTTCAGCAAAGTCTTCCAGCACAGTGTTTAGTTGTCGCTAGCACAAGCGTTGGAGCAAAAGTGAAAATATGCCGCCATGCACCCGCACGCTCAAGCTTTAAACGTGCACATTGCCATGTCAAAAAGTCAAAGTCAGACTTTTTATACAAGCCTTGTTACAATGACTGGGAAACCCTGAAACAGCTGTCTGTACATTGAGTCTGGCTTTGCTTTTAATTCCCAGTCATTGTAACAAGGCTTGTATAAAAAGTCTGACTTTGACTTGAAGGAATGCTGCCTTTCAATAGGTGGCACTGTGGAGGATTTATTCCATCTCCCTTATTTGCATATTACCCAGAGGAGCGTGCATGGCCATTTGAGTCTCCTCACTTAGTTTATAGTATATAGTTGCTCTCCCTCAGGAGGAAAGAGCGTTTCTGACCACAGTTATCCAAGATACTGGATTGGAGCGTTCACAGGAACCATAACTGATTTCATGAGCCTTTCACACGGTCACTGTATACCTGTGGTGGCTACTTTGGCGACACCTCTTGCTTCAAACTAATCTTTGGTGTTAGTATGCGCTGCTGCATTGTGGAGACGTGTAGATGTACTGGCACCTGAGTCCCCTTTATGCCAGTGTTTGCGGCTCCTGACAATTTTGTGATGGAGGTGGCACCGGATTGGAATGATGATCGTATGTCAATTTATCATCAATTCTCAACAGCATTGTGGGCTATCGCCCACACTTCAAGGAGGGTCGCTGCTTGGCCCTGCCAACCCTCTGCAGTGTGTGCCTCCGGTTCCTCCTCATCCAGTACGCACTTATAAATAGAGATGAGGGTGATGTGGCAATGAAGCGATCGTGTGGCATGAGGGCAGTTGAGCGCTGCGCCGGGAAAATTTTGTGTGCGCTGTGTCCTGGGGGGAGGTTGGGCAGCAATGCCAGCAAGTAACCCAGGAGAAGAGGCAGCGGTGTCACCGGCAGGTAGTGATTGTCCTTCGTTGCACCTAGTGTGGTGCTTATCAAAGATGTGCCAGCGCGTGTGCCTTGCTGTTTATGGTCTGCCCCAAGTAAATGGTTAGGAGGTGGGTGACAGCCAGGCTCTTGCCCACAATTTGGCTTAATTGTGGGACCTGGGAGCCTCAGATGCAGCCATGCATGCTGCCCCTGCCCTTCCCTATCCGTTTCTGTGGTGTTTCTTTGACTTTCTGATGTTTTCAGGTGATTCACACAACGTCCCCCATGCGGAGCATTGGTCACCTTGCAAAATGCTTGAGTCGCCCATTGACTTCAATGGGGTTTGTTACTAGAAACGAGCTCTCGAGCATTAAGAAAAGTTCAACTCAAGTAACGAGCACCCGAGCATTTTGGTGCTCACTCATCTCTAGTCCTAACTGAGCCCAGCACTTCCCTGGAGAACGGAAATGTTTTTTTATCTAGAGATGAGCGAGCATGCTCGTCCGAGCTCTCTCTCTCTCTCTCTCTCTCTCTCTCGACTGAGGGTGTCCCCATGTGTTTCTGTGTTGGTGGAACTGAGATAACACAGATTGAAGACCTCTTCCCGCTCACATTTATATCCTCCTCTCACACCATGTGACGTGACATACTTGATACATTTACATGCAGGCTTTGGATTTTAGAAATTAACTTCTAAAGCGCTGCAGCTGTGCAACCCTCACACTGGAAATGACAAGACCACTTTGCACAGTGCATCAAGATAAGACATACATGTATGAGATTTATGGAGGGACCAGGATGGAGTACTGGGTAACTACACCTATTCCTCACCCTGGACCAACTGAACCCATCTCAGAGATGTCAGCAGCGGTAGGAGCTGCGACCAGTTGGATTCTTGTAGGCCGCCGTCTCCCCCTTGTGGGCTGAATAAAAAAGTAATTCCGTGGAGCATACAAACTATCCGGCTGCTGCGGCTTCTCAGGGGAGATAAGGGAGGACACGTCTGCCCACCACAGCTCCAGTGGAGACTGACTGAAAAGGGCCGTCGAGCCCCGGTAGTCCTGGTTCCGTGCCGCGTGTGGAGCAATAGAACCTTGATGACATCACAAAGCAGTCTCAACTGCCAGACAGCCAGACGTATTGTTTACAGTGTATCGATCGATCTAGATATTTATAGATATTCTGACTCTGCTCTGGTGGGGGGGGGGGGGGGGGGGGGGGAGGACAGAGATGACACAATTGCTACTAATGTCCTCCAAGAATAAGTCCATTTATTGTTTTAGCGTGTTTAGCAGCAAGAATACGGTACAACACTCAGCTTACCGAACTCCGGGAAGACGTGAAATACCTGCCCACCAGGGCACAGTCGTGGCAGAAGGGTGAACTCTACCCCCACCTGGTGCAGAGCTCTCCCTGTGGCGTCCGCACTCCTCGCTGACTGACTGCCCAGCTGATGTGGCCTGGGTGTTTGGGCACCTAGGAGCTGCTTTAGTTAAAACATAACAGTTCACTCCTGCTTTCTGACTTAAGGCCCATTTAGACACAACGATTTTCGCTCAAAAATCGCTCCAAGCCGTCTTTTGAGCGATAATCGTTGTGTCTGACTGCACTGACATCCTGCAGTTTTCATTAAGCCATCGCTCATCGTTGTCTTTCAGCATGCTGCCAGATCAGTGATCAGTTATCAGGGATTCACAGCTGCATAGAGCGGATACTATTGTTTCAACTGTATACCGCTCCCTGAAGACAGGCTGGGTATGAAGAACACAGCTGTCCTGCTGTGTTCTTCATCCCTCGCTCGGAGCTATAAGCTGTATAACAGCCGGGTGTTCTGAGCAGAGAACAGCTGGATACAGAAGACCTCCCTAACAGCCGGGGTCAGGGCCCCCGCACACTTGTGTTTTTGTAACGCTGCGTTTTTTGTTAACACGATTGTCATTGAGACTTTCTAATGTTAAAAACGCAACGCAACGAAAACGCAAATTGCATTGCATTTTCAACATTAGAAAGTCCCATTGACAATCGCGTTAACAAAAAACGCAGCGTTACAAAAACACAAGTGTGCGGGGGCCCTGACCCCGGCTGTTAGGGTTAGCCAGGCGCTCCGAGCAGAGAACAGCTGGATGCAGAAGACAAGAGGCCCCGCTTGCCTTCTGCATCCCCCGCTTGGAGCGCAAGGTGATCGCTAAGCGTTTGAACAATCACCTTGCGCTGTAAAAAAAGCATACAACCAGGCTTATCATTCAGAAAACCATTCAAAAGAGTGAAACTGAATGATGAACGACAAACGAGAATCGGGGGGGGGGGCTCACTTGTTCTATTTCAGCCGGCATAAAAACCAGCGCCGTTCGTGCAGATTAAACACTGATTAGTACAATCCCTCTGCAGCGCCACCTACTGGATGGCAGCATTCCTGCAAATCAATGCTTGACCCTTTATGCAGGTCTGTAGAGCAATGACTGGGGATTGAAAACCAAGACAGAGCCCATCCACAGACAGCTGTTTTGGGGTTTTTGCCCCTCATCAGTGTGCAGTAGGCTCCTGCTAAAGACTCATGTAACTGGGGAATATCAGCTGACCTCAGACCTCCTTGAGCCCACTCAACCCTCGCCTCTCCCCGGTGGAGACGGCATCTGAAGCAGCCATGAAGAGTGAAAGAGAGGCGAGTATAGTATTTTTTTCTTTTTGACAGCTGACCGATGGTAGTGTAGGAAAGTGGTTAACAGGGAGTGGGGGCCGTAAGCTGGGTGTCTTCTGGGGTATTCAGGTGACTTGACAGCTCTGTCTGTATGCAGTGCAGCGGGTGTAGCCCACCATGCACAGCTCCTATGAGGGGGTTGGGAGCCGGATCCTGGCTCAGAGCCCATCAGGGGATTCGCCTTTTTTCTTTTGGGCCAGTCTGAGCCTGCATGCTGGGGTCACTTACTGTTTATCCCGACTCATGAATAGAATTTTATAGCATTAAAACTGACACTTTGTTCTACCAGTCCATGAGTCCAATGTGAGACAAAGGAAGCAAAGCTCAAAGTAAACATTGTGCTTCACATACAAACAAATACAATCAATGGAGTATAAAAGATCAATGAAAGTAAGAAGCAGCAGTGTCATTGAGCTTTGATGATCCGGAGAGCGCCGATATGTCTGCCAAGATCTTCAGCGCGATTTGGACATGTTGCTGCTCCAGATGAACCAACGCCCTCTGGCCAAGGCTTTATATTGCCAAGTGGTTTATAAGATATGAATTATAGCTTTCAGGTTTGTTAAAACCAGAGCAAACATGAAGTCAGCCGTCCCATCATAGGAAGAAGAACTGTGATTAGCAGAACAAAAGCCTAAATCTTGGGATAGGTTAGGACTTGCTGGAGGCTTCCCTGCCTTGATACAAAGGTAACCCTTACATAGAATAGGAGGAAAACAAAAGGATACAAAGGTAACCCTTACATAGACAGAATAGTAGTAGAACAAAGAAGGACAACTAAAATATAAAAGGACAACTAACAGGCAGATTATTAAAAACTTCAAGAGGCTTTAAAAAGCTGGGGGACCGCCATGGGTACCTCACAAATGCCACAACTGGTTTGTAACCCTTTGGTAGCCACTTAGGAGACCGATGTAACTTTACTTACTACTAAAAAGAATTCAGGGACTTGAATTGGTAATTCGTAGCATTTTATTATTGCCGGATACAGAAGAAGGTCGTACATTCCACATAGATGACTTAGGGCAAAGATACATGGACGGGGTTTTCTGGCCTTATACAGCCGTGATAATCTTGGGCAGAGAAAGGGACGAAACACAAGCGCAGATCTCAGTAGGACTTCAGTCATTTTGTTTTCACTGGTGGGATTTCTCGGTCATGAATACTATGTCTCAGAAATGATAGAACAGGCCCCATCATCCAGAACAGGCCCCATCATCCAGAACAGGCCCCATCATCCAGAACAGGCCCCATCATCCAGAACAGGCCCCATCATCCAGAACATGCCCCATCATCCAGAACAGGCCCCATCATCCTCGCACGTAGCATATACATCATGTGGGGAAGATCGGGCAGCCCCTGGATTCCCACGCTCTGGTGCGGAGTTTGAACTGCTGATGCGGGAGAAGAAATCTCCCCCATTTAGGCACGGCTACACTCAGTACCGCCAAACCTAGTTGTGCCGGCAGTAATGGGCTTTTGAAACCCATCCACAGAGAGAGGGGAAAAAACAAACAAACAGACAAATGAAAGAAACTCTTATAGAGAAATTTGCAGCTGAACCAAATGGTAGGCATCCTGCAGTGTTGGAACTCAGACCGAATTCGAGCATTTCACCATGTGCCGGGCATGTTATAGCCAAGCCATATTCCCTGTGACACAAATACAATAAGAGCAGAAACCAAAAATGGCAGCAGCCCTCCTAATACATTTCCTATCGGAGGCATATATACCTCTAACCACATTACATAATGCAAGGTTTGTGGTATATAGTTTGATCAAATTACCATACGAGCGTGCGGTCAGCTGGACGTTAGTAGACGAGCCAATGTAATCTGATCAAACTATATACCACAAACCTCGCATTATGTAACGTGGTTAGAGTATTGACTATAGGTATATATGCCTCTGATAGGAAATGTATTAGGAGTGCTGTTGCCATTTTTGGTTTCTGCTTCTATTGTATGTTGCCGGCACCTATAGATTGCCATCGGGTAGTGCTGAACGATTTTTTTGTTTTTTGTACATTTACAAAAACAATCCATATAAAAAAAAACTGTTTACCGCCCCCTAGTGTTGGAATCTGCTGAATTATGTAACTAATAGGGTTTATGCTATGAAGCCAGAGCAATCGGCCAGGGCTCTTAGCATGCGTGATTAAAAGGGGAAGTGCGGGTGCTCGATCCACCTGAAATACAAAGGGGTACATTCAGTATAAAGGAAGGGCTAAAAAACTAAAACCAAACTAAAATGGGAAACTGATGAAAGCCACTTACTGCTTGAAGTCGTGGTAACGCAGGTCCCTATGGAGGGCATGGAGAGCCTTCATGTCCTCCTCACTTAATTGAAAGTCAAAAACCTGCGAGAAAAGTAAAAGAAAAGTCATCAAAATCGGATATTGTTTTCTCTCATGAAAATAAAGTGCAAAAGAATGTTGGATTTTTGGGGACAATAAAAGCAGCAACAATCTGAGGCGAAGCGGAACATGAGAACACCCTGCAGGCCACATGATGCATCCCGACAGGCGAAGCGGAACATGAGAACACCCTGCAGGCCACATGATGCATCCCGACAGGCGAAGCGGAACATGAGAACACCCTGCAGGCCACATGATGCATCCCGACAGGCGAAGCAGAACATGAGCGACACCCTGCAGGCCACATGATGCATCCCGACAGGCGAAGCAGAACATGAGCGACACCCTGCAGGCCACATGATGCATCCCGACAGGCGAAGCAGAACATGAGCGACACCCTGCAGGCCACATGATGCATGCCGACAGGTGAAGCAGAACATGAGAACACCCTGCAGGCCACATGATGCATCCCGACAGGTGAAGCAGAACATGAGAACACCCTGCAGGCCACATGATGCATCCCGACAGGTGAAGCAGAACATGAGAACACCCTGCAGGCCACATGATGCATCCCGACAGGTGAAGCAGAACATGAGCGACACCCTGCAGGCCACATGATGCATCCCGACAGGTGAAGCAGAACATGAGCGACACCCTGCAGGCCACATGATGCATCCCCCGACAGGCAGCCCACATGATGGATCCCCCGACAGGTGAAGCAGAACATGAGAACACCCTGCAGGCCACATGATTAATCCCCCAACAGGTGAAGCAGAACATGAGAACACCCTGCAGGCCACATGATGCATCCCGACAGGTGAAGCAGAACATGAGCGACACCCTGCAGGCCACATGATGCATCCCGACAGGCGAAGCAGAACATGAGAACACCCTGCAGGCCACATGATGCATCCCGACAGGCGAAGCAGAACATGAGCGACACCCTGCAGGCCACATGATGCATCCCGACAGGCGAAGCAGAACATGAGCGACACCCTGCAGGCCACATGATGCATCCTCCAACAGGCGAAGCAGAACATGAGCGACACCCTGCAGGCCACATGATGCATCCCCCGACAGGCAGGCCACATGATGGATCCCCCGACAGGTGAAGCAGAACATGAGAACACCCTGCAGGCCACATGATAAATCCCCCGACAGGTGAAGCAGAACATGAGAACACCCTGCAGGCCACATGATGCATCCTCCGACAGGCGAAGCAGAACATGAGCGACACCCTGCAGGCCACATGATGCATCCTCCGACAGGCGAAGCAGAACATGAGCGACACCCTGCAGGCCACATGATGCATCCCGACAGGCGAAGCAGAACATGAGCGACACCCTGCAGGCCACATGATGCATTCCGACAGCTGAAGCAGAACATGAGCGACAACCTGCAGGCCACATGATGGATCCCCCGACAGGCGAAGCAGAACATGAGCGACACCCTGCAGGCCACATGATGGATCCCAACAGGCGAAGCAGAACATGAGCGACAGCCTGCAGGCCACATGATGGATCCTCCGACAGGCGAAGCAGAACATGAGCGACACCCTGCAGGCCACATGATGGATCCCAACAGGCGAAGCAGAACATGAGCGACAGCCTGCAGGCCACATGATGCATCCCGACAGGCGAAGCAGAACATGAGCGACACCCTGCAGGCCACATGATGCATCCTCCGACAGGCGAAGCAGAACATGAGCGACACCCTGCAGGCCACATGATGCATCCTCCGACAGGCGAAGCAGAACATGAGCGACACCCTGCAGGCCACATGATGCATCCTCCGACAGGCGAAGCAGAACATGAGCGACACCCTGCAGGCCACATGATGCATCCTCCGACAGGCGAGGCAGAACATGAGCGACACCCTGTAGGCCACATGATGCATCCCGACAGGCGAAGCAGAACATGAGCGACACCCTGCAGGCCACATGATGCATCCCGACAGGCGAAGCAGAACATGAGTGACACCCTGCAGGCCACATGATGCATCCCGACAGGCGAAGCAGAACATGAGCGACACCGTGCAGGCCACATGATGGATCCCCCGACAGGCGAAGCAGAACATGAGCGACACCGTGCAGGCCACATGATGCATCCCGACAGGTGAAGCAGAACATGAGTGACACCCTGCAGGCCACAGCGAAGCATCCCCTGACAGGCGAAGCAGCAGTATTATATAGAAGCCCCAGTGGAGCCGACAGTCGATATTAATCTACAAAGGAGAATCAGCTGGTTTCTATTAACTATATTCACCTGGAAGTTCTCTTTGATCCTCTGGGAGTTGAAACTTTTAGCAACAACACAAATCCCGTGCTGCAACACAAAGCGGATGGCCACCTGCGCCGCGCTGCGCTTCAGCTTCTTGGCTATTTTATTTAAGACAGGGTCTTCTAGTACTTTAGCGCAATCCTTATCCTCAACACTGGAAGACAGCAAATAAAGGCATTCCACATGTAAGGCAGCTGATAAACCGTTATCTCCCACCCCCACGGGTCACATTAGATTTCCTTTCTTAAATCCCCCCCACCCCACAAAAAAAGGTTTATAGTGGATTTCATAACGCCGAGCTAATATAGCAGAGAAATAAAATGCTTTTCATGAAGGTACTTCTCTAGTGGGTATATTCTTGTACATAGGGGGCAGTATTATAGTAGTTATATTCTTGTACATAGAGGGCAGTATTATAGTAGTTATATTCTTGTACATAGGGGGCAGTATTATAGTAGTTATATTCTTGTACATAGAGGGCAGTATTATAGTAGTTATATTCTTGTACATAGGGGGCAGTATTATAGTAGTTATATTCTTGTACATAGGGGGGCAGTATTATAGTAGTTATATTCTTGTACATAGGAGGCAGTATTATAGTAGTTATATTCCTGTACATAGGAGCAGTATTATAGTAGTTATATTCTTGTACATAGGGGGCAGTATTATAGTAGTTATATTCTTGTACATAGGGGGCAGTATTATAGTAGTTATATTCTTGTACATAGGGGGCAGTATTATAGTAGTTATATTCTTGTACATAGGAGGCAGTATTATAGTAGTTATATTCTTGTACATAGGAGGCAGTATTATAGTAGTTATATTCCTGTACATAGGAGCAGTATTATAGTAGTTATATTCTTGTACATAGGGGGCAGTATTATAGTAGTTATATTCTTGTACATAGGGGGCAGTATTATAGTAGTTATATTCTTGTACATAGGGGGCAGTATTATAGTAGTTATATTCCTGTACATAGGGGGCAGTATTATAGTAGATATATTCTTGTACATAGGAGCAGTATTATAGTAGTTATATTCCTGTACATAGGAGGCAGTATTATAGTAGTTATATTCTTGTACATAGAGGGCAGTATCATAGTAGTTATATTCTTGTACATAGAGGGCAGTATTATAGTAGTTCTATTCTTGTACATAGGGGGCAGTATTATAGTAGTTATATTCTTGGACATAGGAGGCAGTATTATAGTAGTTATATTCTTGTACATAGGGGGCAGTATTATAGTAGTTATATTCTTGTACATAGGGGGCAGTATTATAGCAGTTATATTCTTGTACATTGGGGGCAGTATTATAGTAGTTATATTCTTGTACATAGGGGGCAGTATTATAGTAGGTATATTCTTGTACATAGGGGGCAGTATTATAGTAGTTATATTCTTGTACATAGGGGGCAGTATTATAGTAGGTATATTCTTGTACATAGGGGGCAGTATTATAGTAGGTATATTCTTGTACATAGGGGGCAGTATTATAGTAGTTATATTCTTGTACATAGGGGGCAGTATTATAGCAGTTATATTCTTGTACATTGGGGGCAGTATTATAGTAGTTATATTCTTGTACATATGGGGCAGTATTATAGTAGTTATATTCTTGTACATAGGGGGCAGTATTATAGCAGTTATATTCTTGTACATTGGGGGCAGTATTATAGCAGTTATATTCTTGTACATAGGGGGCAGTATTATAGTAGGTATATTCTTGTACATAGGGAGCAGTATTATAGTAGTTATATTCTTGTACATAGGAGGAGTATTATAGTAGTTATATTCTTGTACATATGGGGCAGTATTATAGTAGTTATATTCTTGTACATAGGGGGCAGTATTATAGCAGTTATATTCTTGTACATAGGAGGAGTATTATAGTAGTTATATTCTTGTACATAGGGAGCAGTATTATAGTAGTTATATTCTTGTACATAGGTAGCAGTATTATAGTAGTTATATTCTTGTACATAGGGGGCAGTATTATAGTAGTTATATTCTTGTACATAGGGGGCAGTATTATAGTAGTTATATTCTTGTACATAGGGGGCAGTATTACAGCAGTTATATTCCTGTACATAGGGGGCAGTAATATAGTAGTTATATTCTTGTACATAGGGGGCAGTATTATAGTAGTTATATTCTTGTACATAGGGGGCAGTATTATAGTAGTTATATTCTTGTACATAGGGGTAGTATTATAGCAGTTATATTCTTGTACATAGGGGGCAGTATTATAGCAGTTATATTCCTGTACATAGGGGGCAGTAATATAGTAGTTATATTCTTGTACATAGGGGGCAGTATTATAGTAGTTATATTCTTGTACATAGGGGGCAGTATTATAGTAGTTATATTCTTGTACATAGGGGTAGTATTATAGTAGTTATATTCTTGTACATAGGGGTAGTATTATAGCAGTTATATTCTTGTACATAGGGGGCAGTATTATAGTAGTTATATTCTGTTTAACAGATGACACTGTTACATTATACCTTTTTTCAATACCAAAGCATTTATATTACAGCTCCACTACATCTGTCGGTATATCATGCACTGCTGTGTAGTTTTGTTCCCCCCTCTGTAGTACCCACAGGCAGTAGTATATAACTACATTTAAACCATGTAACGTATAGCAAACATTCGTGTTGGACAATAGCTCTCTCTTGCAGTTATAATCTATCCTTTTGCCTCCATTTACTTTCTGCACTAGTGTTGTCTTGTTTAGGGGTCCTGGTGTCCCGCTGTCTTCTGTAGTCCTATGATACCATCACAGAGTAAACCATTATACTGTAGTTGTTCTTACCAGCCCGCCGCTTTGCTGGACCCCAGTACAGCATATCCAATCACCGCAATGTCATGAGACTTGCAGAATTCCAGTAGTTTTTTCTGACTGAGATATATGTGAGTTTCTATCTGTGTAAAGATTAATACAATTAATTAAGGAGTTGAAAGTTCTTAAACTGGTTGTCCAGTTGACCTGTCCGGAAAATAGGCCATCAAGAGTAGATTAGCAGGGGTCTGTCACTCAGGACCCCCCACTGATCAGCTGTTTGCCAGGTCACTGCACTCCTGCACTGAAAGGATTTCTGCAGGAAGCAGATAGCTCTGTTCTTACTGTAGTGGCCAAGCTTGGTATTGCAGACTAAGTCCTCTGTTAATGTCAAAGGGAGCTTGGGGTGTGACAGCAAGACTCTCCACTGCAGTAAGAATGAAGCTGCGTTTCTGTAGAAATCAGCCCAGAGCACCAGTTTACTGGCTTTGGTGAACGGCTGATGCACAGGGTCCTGGGGGACTGAACTCACCAGTTTACTATTGATGACCCATCTTGTGGATTGTCCATCAATAGTTTATAACTGGACAACCCCTCTACGTTTGTTGACAAGCAATATGGCCGTCATTACAGCTCTTACAAGGTTTGTCACTTTGCTTGCAGAGGAACAGACAGAACCAAGAAATGGTGCATAATGAGAAGGGTCCCTGGAGGTCTAATATGTAGAGGTGGGGGAGGGGCTCTAAATCTAAAGGCAATGCAGAATCGTTACCTCCAGGCATGCTGGTTTGTACTTTAGTCCTGGCATGGAGAGAATCTTCTCGATTTGATGGTGATTGAAATTGGAGACTCCGATGGATCGGGTCAGCCCGGCATCTTTGCACTCTTCCAAGGCCTAGGAATAGACAATTTTGTCAGTGCTACATTATATAAAGGGTTGTATGGCGGAGAGCCTCTCCACGGCGCCGCGCCCCCGTACATCGCCCATCCCGCGCTCTGCTTACACACTCAGACTAAACACCCCCCTGGGGGTCCGGCAGACAAGCAAAGGTTTCCCACTTGAATAGGAGCTTTTTGAAAACGCATCTATTAGGACCAAAGCTTTCCAATGAAAGCGGTCACAGGTCTGTCTTTTACATGCGGTTAAAAATTTGATGTAACTTTGACAGTAGGAAATCCCTTAAATAAGCCCTAGCTGCGGCTAAAAAATGAATAAATATATATATATATTAATACATGATCTAGAAGCGCTGTCAGGCTCCGGCTCATGTTCCCCCCGGGTCCCCAGCACTCTTCTTCAGCATGTACTTCTTGCCGGGGATTGAAAAATCCCTGCTGCCTGGAAGCGCTGCCTTTGATTGGCTGAGCGGTTTGACCAAGATTGGTTAAAGCACTCAGCGAATCAGAGGCAGCGCTTCTTCAATTGCCGGCTAGAAGTACATGATGAAGAAGATTGGGGGACCAGGACAGTGCTTCTAGGTGATAAATATATTATTTTTTCCTGCAGCTATGTCTTCTTTTTGGAGTAGGGCTTATACCCCCCCCCCCTCTCCCCCGGAAATCCCTGCCTTCATCTTATTGCTGTCAATGGGGTGGGAGCAGCGCCAGCCCCATTAAAAGCAATGAGAGAAGATTGCGCTCCTCTGTTGCAGCTGTGACAACTGTGGCAGGGGATTCCTCTATCCCTGAACACTGTGAAAGCATCGTGGGGATGAAGGAATCCTCTGCCACAGCTGTCACAACTGTGGATCCCATTGCTTTTAATGGGGCCAGCGCTGCTGCCGCCCCATGGAGAGCAATGGGATGAAGGCAACCCCTGCAGTGATGATATTTTTCCCGCCCCCAGAAAGCACTGTCTCTGATTGGCCGAGTGTTGTGTCCTGTTCAATGAATGCTGTGACCAATCAGAGGCGGCACTCAGCTACTCAGCCAATCAGAGGCAGCGCTTTCTGGAGGCAGGGATTTTTCAATCCCCGGCCATCAGAAATACAGCAGAAGACTTCTGGGGACCAGAGAGAAGAGCCAGAGAGCATTTCTAGGTGAGTCAAGATTTCATTTTATTTTCCTCTGCAGATAGGGCTTATATTTCAAAGCCCTTACCCCCCACCCAAAAATCATCACTGCAGGGTTTGCCTTCATCCCATTGCTATCAATAGGGCGGCAGCAGCGCATTGCAGTCATCTGCCACAGCTATGGCAGGGGATTCCTTCATCCCCGCGGTGAGTCCCTTCATCACTGAACACTGACAGTGCTGTCATAGGACCGCAATCTTCTCCCCATGACGCCGGCCCCATTGATAAGGTGGCGCCCCTGGACGTGACTGCATCTAGGGGTTTCACATGCAAGGAATCCCCTGCTGCAGCTGCCACAGCCGCAGCAGGGTATAGCAATGGGGCCGCACTTTTATGTGCAAATTCTACCATCATGTGACCGCACAACAAGTGTGAATAAAAAAACGCATCTAGCGCTTCAGTCACAGGTTATTATACATGCGTTTAGTTTTCACGGACCTATACATCCATGAAAAAGACCGCCTGCCTGACTGAGCCCTAATACAAGCCTCCCTGACTTCTCTAGACCATGCCCGATCCTCTGGAACGCTCTACCCCAAAACAACCGGCCAATTCCCGATGCACGGAAGTTCAGCTGCGCCTAAAAGATGCGCCTCTTCATAGAAGCATACCAAACCTCCTGATCTGGTCCACCACCCCACAATACGCCCCCTGCCCCTCCCTATAACTTTTTTTTACTTTTGACTATGATGTACCCTTCCTGCCCCGCACCGCCTGCAGTTGGTGTCCTAAGAACTGTATATTGCCGTGCTCCCCCTCGCTCCACCTCTTGCCTCTGTACCTTCTGTTATTACCCCCAACCCCCTTTATTTCCAAGTTATTGAATATCATATGTGACTTTGGTCATTTCTGTAATTTCCGTATTGTTTGTGTTCCCCGTGTGCCTCGAATGCGGGAATAAGTTGGCGCTATACAAATAAAGATCATCATCTCCAGCTTTCCAAGCTGTTGTTGGGGCAGCTGCCATGACCGGTTGGAGGCGATCAGCGGACCGCACTGTTCAGCCTCGTTACGGAGAGGAGGGTCTTTCACAGTGTGGTGCAGCCAATAGCGGTGAGGTTCTATCCTGGATACCTTGTTCTAGTTCCAAATACGTAGTTCTGGTCCCGTCTTGTCTAGTCTGTCCAATCAGTGTGTCTCGCTCCTTGGTTTTCTAGTCCGGTCCGTTTCTGTCTTCGGTCACTCCAGCATTTGCCCATTTAGTCTCTGGTCTGGGTCTCGTGACCCCTTGTTCTACACATCTTTGTTCTCGCTGTATTGATACGCGCTTTATATCTATATGTCTTATACTGTTTGGCTCTACTGTAAGCCCCGGAGCATCCAAGTCCTGGCAGCCATGTCAGTGCCCAGGAAACGCCACTGCTGAGGGTGATGCCCAAGACGTCTGCTTAGCATCCAGCTGGACAGTTCTAATCAGTCGATATGATCAGAGGGGGTCGTGGCTGGCCGTAACCGTTCCCTGCAGCCATTACAAGTGAGGTATGGTATTACACCCTGAACATTCACATAGAGGGTTGGCCGTATAATCAATGGATGGGCTGGATGACGAGAGCCAGAGCTGCTCTGTGTGGGCGGCTCTCCACTGACTAACACAGAGGGGCCCCCGTGGGCCACCCACCACAATGAAAAAGAAATTCCACTCAAGAATATAGCGTGAGAACAACCAAGCGGTTACAGTCCCGGCCTAAACGTGTCAGAGGAGACAGATTGGCCTAGAGCCACCTTTGTAAAACCAGTCCTTATAACTTACCTTCCATAATTGCCAGAAATCTGTTTTATGGAAAATCAGTTTCCCATGTTCATCCTTGGGGCAGGGATCGTCTCCAGACTGGAGGAGAAAGAGAAAAAAGGACAATTCAGTCATTTTCATATTTACAGTCAAAGGGGCGTTTCCATCTCAGCCAAGCATGGTGGGCGGGGCTGACAGAAACAGAAGAGCTTGGCTGAGATTTGCCATTTCTGCAACTTCCATTGACCTTTAATGAAGTTATGGTAACCGCGCAGTGTAGGGCACGTGGCTGGTTCTGCCTTCCCAACTGGTTCCTAGCTTCTGCATTCAGGGTGCCAGAGTAGTGGGAACCAGAACAGAAGATCTATGCAAGTCCCACATCTAGAACCTACACCTACCAAATGCCTGTGGATATGCCATAAGATTCTAACATCAAAATATCCCTTAACCCTTTGCAATCCAATTTTGGATTCAGGGTTTCCTAGGGGGTTTTCTCTTTCTGCCGTTATATAACGGCACCATCTGCTGGCTAGAGCCAGTACTGCAGTATGGGACATGCTGGAGAGGCCCCCGACAGAGCAGCCAGTAATATACAGTAAGCATACCCTGCCGTATGTCTTCTGACATCAGAACTGTACAGCCTTCAATCAGAATGTTGGAAGACGTCAGACAGTGGATTGGAAAGGGTTAATGCCCCAAGATGTCAGATTACATCCTACGGATGGCATGGAGTCAGAAGCTGTGCCGGGGTCATCTGCAGTGAGAACCGTCTGTGACCGACACCTGGACTCTTGATGCAACAGCGGAGATGGGTGGGGTCGCCGATCCCCGCCGTTAACACCTTACATGCTGTAATAAATGTAAAGGGTTCACAGAGGGGGGAGTGCTCCCTCTGTCTCATCATGAGCCCTTCATATGTAATCATGGAGGGTTGTCCTGACCTAGGAGCGCTATTATCGATAATACATTGAAATCATAGCTTTACAGGTTCAAGTCCCTACAGACAAAAAATGTGAAAAAAAAACAACTTTTTTTGCACCCTTTCCCCGTCTATAGAAACCCATGTGGTATAATCACATCTGTAAGGAGACGTACAAGACGCCGGACACTCGTTATCCTGCAGTGCAAACACTAACGGAATAAAAACAGACGTGCAATAAAAGTGATCAATAACGCCATATGGGCCCCAAAATGGTTCCAGTTGATGAAATTTTCTCCCTTCCCTACAAAAAATGTAAAACAAACCCCAGCGCAGAAATGCAAGTGAAACCCCCGTGTGAACCCAAAATATGGCACCAATAACACCCCAGCCCGTCACCGACCTCTGAGCCCCGTGGGGCCACGCCGAAGGACGAATACAGAAGCTATGGCTTTTGAAAAGTGGAAATGAAAATCCCTAAAAATCTTTGTGCTCTTAGGCCGCGTCACTAAAGGGTTAAGTCACAAACTATTAGCAACGTTACATCATGTATTCTTCTCTAGCCACAACCAGAGCTGCATTCAAATTAGTTTTGTTAGCCCACCCAGTCCTAGTTAAACCCTACAACTCCCTGCTTCCTCCCGCTGATTGAATTCCTGTAAGAAGCCTTCTATGCTGCTCTGGATGTGACTGGAGTATAAGCAAAATAACAATGTAACACTTCAACACAAGGCGAGACCCTCCTATTGCAAACGAAGCCCCAGTGCTCTGCTGGACCGGTCAGCGGGGCCCATTGACTCAGGGTGCGGCTGCTGAGGGTTTGTCATTAACGGAATAATAGTGCTGAAAGCGGTTACAATGTAACAAAGCCGTCTGCAGAATGAGGCGACACAACCCAGAACCGGACTCACCTTAAAGCCTATGGGGGTTTGCACAAGGTAGAGGTCTATGTAATCCAGCTGCAGGTCCTTCAGCGTTTTCTCCAGGGCGGGTCGGACCCTCTCAGGCGTGTGGTTGTTGTTCCAAAGCTGCAGACAGAAATAAATAACTGAGCATTGCCCTCTAGTGGCCAGGTCCATGAGAAAAATGGCCAAAACATGAATACTGTGAGAGATTAAAAGCCTTCAGAAAAATGTTACCTTCCCGGTGTAAAAAATGTCTTCCCTCTTCACGGTTTTATCAGCAATCTTTGCTTTAATGGCCTGGCCGACCTGGGGTTCATTCATGCATACAGAGGCGCCATCAATGAGGCGATATCCCACCTGAATGGCGCACTCGGTGCTCTGCAGAGCCTGGTCCTTGGAGGTCTGTGTGTGATAAGCAATCGTGAATAGAAGGTTATGTTATTCTAAGGTTTATAGCATTAAATACAAAGTATATATATATATACACACACATAATGTATGTCTCTGTTCTGTGGTCTGATGGGTGGGGGGGGGGGGGGGGGAATCACAGTAAGGCCCCCTGCACACGAGCGGAAATTCCGTGGCGGGATTTCCCACACATTTTCCGCCCGTGCCCGCTGCCATAGAATCGCATTAGATAATGTAATCCTAGGCAGACGGCCGTGATTTGTCTGCGTGAAAACACACGCAAAAAACAAATCGCGGCATGTTCTACTTCAAGAGGGGCCAGCTCCGCTCTGTGCATGTGCCAGCTGGGCGGCAGCCGGCAAACAGCGCAGAGAGGAGAGAGCGGGTGAGCCACAGCTCTCTGCAGGGGCACGGGTCCGCATACCTCTGCAAGAATTCTCGCAGTGGGATCCGACTCGGCCGTCTGCAGGCGGACAAAGTCTCCTGCACTGGAAACAAGGGTCCTCCCATTCTAGATTCATCTACAAGCCAGAGCGGCGAGTTGCTATGAAGATCATCTCCCCCTCTGAAGGGCCAGACATGGACCTGCATCACACAGTCAGCCCGTTGATTTAAAAGAAAACAGTGTACTACTTCACTACACCTGCGGGGGAGCTGCAAGAAAATGGAACACTTCCTGCTAAGTTCCTCCGCAGATAACAGTTCGGCGCTGGGACTCCCTGCAGTAGATAGGTTGGGGTGACCTTATCTCTTGGGACACTTCTAACATAAATGAGTTGTTAGTATGGAGCAGGGTCGGAGCCGGTCCCACTCCATGGGATGCTGATTAGGTAAAGCACTCTCTGCATGTCCTGTTCTCTCTGCATGTCCTCTTCCTGTTCTCTCTGCATGTCCTGTTCTCTCTGCATGTCATTTAAAACCACAGGATCCGGATCAAGTTTTCTTACCAGGATTTACAAATGGGTATCAATGGAGAAGGTGAGGCTATTCTTATGTGAAGTTGCCCACTCCATGACGGCTGACTCTCATCTGCAACAGCCATTGCCTGTTAACCCTTTAACTGTCAGTTCAGTTGGTAATTTGGCAGTGCATATCAATGCATGCCACCAGCCCGTCTGCACTATAGTGAGAGCCAAAGGCAGTAGGGTGTTCCAGCAGTGTCCCCTTTATCACCACCATAGAGATGTGGCATGGGCAGCATTACCCTACTCTCACTCACCTCTGGTGGGGCAAAGGTGCCGAATCCAAGCACTGGCATTTTATGCCCATCATTCAGCGTTATACAGGAATGTGCCGTGAGCGCCATCGTACACCGTGTCTGGCAATGCACAACTTCTAACACGAGGAGTGTGCTGTATTTATTGCGTTCTAGCCCCACCCTCAGTCATGTAGAATTGGGTGTGTGGCGTCTTCCCAGCCAATGTTACTGCTTAGGGCGTGAACCCCGTAGAAGGAGGGCATGGATCTTTGCATCATCATGGCAAACAAACCGTTTAATTGCGCTTCGGGGCATAATTAGTAAAGCTCAGCCACATACAGAACTTTGAATCGCCGCTTCTTTGTGAGCATGGACAATGACCAGCTCCGCATGAAAGGTAATGTTAGGACACACCTGAGGGACAGACAAGAACTAACACTCTGAGCGGTGAGCAGGTAGTTCGCGGCTCGGAGGAAACCACCTCCAGGCTCAGCCCTTATTGATGATAACAGGAGCTTTGGAGAAAAGGCTTTGGGCGTTCTACGGGAGTCTCAACAAACAGGCCATGAAATCCGACACGCTCGTCTATGATCTTCTTAAAGGAGACGAGGCAGCACACAGGATGGTTAAGGGTTGGAGTTTACCACAATGGGTTTTTTTTTAAAAACATCACATTTTTTTAAGTAGTTTTTCAAACCAAAGTAAGAAATGGATCCAGCAGGAAGGGGCCAATGTCTATTCTTCTTGGATCTACTTCTGGCTTTGGCTCCAAAAACTGCTACACAAACCTCTATGTCACAAATGGCAAACAGACGACATGCAGCCTCGTTTTCTGCAGCCTGCCGGGCGTGCCTAATAAAGAGGTTAACCAGGCAGTGCCAGCCAGGATGCATCGGGGTCGGTGCAAAAGCTGCTGTTCCAACTCTTGTGTAGTGGCTGGTGCTTTAAATTGCAGACACAGGACTTATTAACCCTTTGCAATGCAATTTTGGATTCAGGGTTTCCTAGGGGGCTTTCTCTTTCTGCCATTATACAATGACGCCATCTGCTGGCTAGAGCCAGTACTGTGGTATGTGACATGCTGGAGAGGCCCCCGACAACAGAGAGGCCAGTAATCTACAGTAAGAACACCCTGCCAGACGTCTTCCGACATCAGAGCTGTACAGGCTTCAATCAGAATGTCTTTAGACGTCAGACAGTGGATTCGAAAGGGTTAAAATGAATAGGAAAAAATCTGCACTCACAGGCACAGGGCGCATTTAGATGATCATATATCGGCTGGGTTTTCATACCCAGCCGATATACGTCATCCCTCCCTGCAGGGGGAGGAAGCTGGAAGAGTCGGGAGCAGTGTACTGAGCTTTCGCTTCCTCTCCACCCCCTCTCCGCCCCTCGCCACTATTTGCAATAGGAGGGGCGGAACGGGGGCGGAGATACACACGGGAACTTAGCCCCACCCCCTCCCATTGCAAATAGTGGCGAGGGGCGGAGAGGGGGTGGAGAGGAGGCGGGAGCTCAGTGCACAGCTCCCGGCTCTTCCAGCCTCCTCCCCCTGCAGAGAGAGACGCTGTATATCGTCTGAATGCACTCTCAGCAGCAGTCCCAGAAGATTGGAAAAGTGAAAATGCTTTTTCTATCTTCAAAAACGAGCAGAAGATGGACCCAGGAAACTACAGGCCTGTGAGCCTGACTTCTACACCGCAAAAGATTTTTGAACAAATTAATAAACAGCATGTATGCAAGGACTTGGATGAGACTGGAGTAATTAACCAGAGCCAGCATGGGTTTGTAACAAACAAGTCATGTCAGACTAATCTAATTTCCTTCTATGACAGAATCACTGACTGGGTCGACCAGGGAAATGCGGTGGATACAGTATATCTTGGCTTTAGTAAAGCATTTGACAAAGTATATCATACCATACTTATTGATGAAATGACCAAATCTGGGATTGACAAGGCAACTGTTAGGTGGATTCATAACTGGCTGAGTGATCGTACTCAAAGAGTGGTCATAAATGGCTGCACATCCAAGTGGAAGAATGTATCAAGTGGGGAAACACAAGGCTCTGTCCTGGGCCCAGTGTTGGTCAACATTGTTATAAATGATCTGGAGGATCAAATGATTTGCTGATGACACAAAGCTAGGAGGGATAGCTAACACTAAAGAGAGAGAGGGTATCTAGAAAAGCTTGAACAGTGGTCGGTGACTAACAGAATGGTATTTAATAAGGAGAAATGCAAAGTCCTCCATCTGGGCAAGAAAAATGAAGAAAGCACATAGAAAATGGGAGGAATTGGGCTAAGCAGCAGCACATGTGAAAAGACTTGTGTACTAATAGATCACAGACTGAACATGAGCCAACAATGTGATGCAGCAGCCAAATAGACAAACACAATTCTGGGATGTAATAGGAGAACCATAGAGTCTAGATCACGTGGGGTCATTATCCCCTCTACTCTTCCTTAGTCAGACCTCATCTGGAATACTGGGTCCAGTTCTGGGCACCCCACTTTATAAAAGACATAGACAAACTGGAGCAAGTTCAGAGAAGAGTTACCAAGATGGTGAGCGGTCTGCAAATCATGTCCTATGAGGAACGGTTAAAGGATCTGGGAATGTTTAGCAGAAGAGAAGGCTGAGAGGAGACTTAGTAGCTGTCTACAAATATCTGAAGGGCTGTCACAGTGCAGAGGGATCAGCCCTATTCTCATCTGTACAAGGAAAGACTAGAAGCAATGGGATGAAACTGAAAGGGAGGAGACACAGACTAGATATTAGACAGTGAGGGGGATCAATGAGTGGAACAGGTTACCATGGGAGGTGGGGAGTTCTCCTTCAATGGAAGTCTTCAAACAAAGCGTTCCAACTCTTCCATCCTATGATTTTCTGTTAAATGGTGCCATTAAAAATGCAACTTGTCTCACAAAAAACAAACTCATACAGATATGTCACCAGAAAAATCAAAAAGTTAAGGATCCCAGGATGGCAGCATGTGACCAGGATGCAGGAGCAGCAGTGACCGCGGGTCATGAATGGCCTAAAAGGTAACCTGTTTGCTATGTTAATATGTGTCTTTCACAGATCCCGGTGATGGGTGTGGGCTGTGCGGCTGCTTCGCTCACTTTGTGGTGAGCTGTGACCAAGCTGAAGTGTAAAGTCCTGTACAGCAAGCACTGGTTGTGGCTGTAAGGCCTCCTTCACATTGGCAACAAAGTCGCGTGATTTTGTCGCGTTCCTACAATGCTACTTATCGCATGTATGTGAAGTCCGTGGTTTCCTATGGGTTCCGTCACACACGTGATGTTTTGCAGGATGGGACAACCCAACACAAAAACCTCACAGGTCCGGCGGCACACAAGGTTTTGTAGCCCCTGTGTCCCTATGGAGCCCTCCTCTCTGTTGCATCGCATCACATGAAAACACGATTTTCGTGAGATACAGCTTGGATAGTAGGAAATCCCACTGTAAAAACTATAATCTAAGCCCTGGCCCTCGGCAGGAAAACTATCGCTCCTAGTCAGTTGTCGGGAGGACTGTAGGAGCTGAGGTACTCCCAGTTGTGTCTAAGATGTTCTTGCCCTGTGCCTTAGATTTTCTTTCTTTTTCTCACGCAGGGCAAGCTTTTGTTGATTCCGGGGCCGCGGCAAATTTTGTTAATTTTAATTTTGTGGCTCAGATTTCTGGTTCCTTGGTGTTTAGACCTTCTGATTCAGGTTTCTGGGGTAGACTCCACTCCATTACGCGCTGGCCTCGTCAGTCTATCTACCCCAGAGTTAAAATTGACTCTAGGAGCCTTGCATACTGAGTCTATGAGTGGACATAGTCTTAGGGCTACCTTGGTTTAGAGAACACAATCCCATTATTAATTGGGACACTCTGGATCTGGTCTAGTGGGGTCCCCGATGTACCAATCCCATGTGTCCTGTGAACCTAGATACCTCTGTTTGTGAGGTGTTACCACACTATATCTCTGAATTTTCTGACGTTTTCTTTAAGAAGCTATCTGAGGTTTTGCCTCCCCATAGAGATTTTGACTGTAAGATTGATTTGGTCCCAGGTGCCAAACTTCCTAAGGTTCGGATCTACAACATAACTGTCCCTGAGAGGGAGTCCATGAAGGACTATATTCAGGACAGTTTGGCCAAGGGGCACATCCGACCCTCTGAGTCTCCTACTGATGCCGGGTTTTTCTTCGTCAAGAAGAAGGAGGGGGTCTCCGGCCCTGTACAGATTACAGAGAGCTCAACAAAATAATCATCAGAAACCAATATACTCTTCCTCTCATCCCCGACCTCCACAATCAGGTTTCCGGGGCCCAGTGGTTCTCTAAACTCAACCTAAGAGAAGCTTATAATCTAATTCGTATACGGGAAGGGGATGAGTGGAAGATGGCCCTTAATACACCCCTTGGCCACTTCGAATACCTCGTTATGCCTTTTGGGTTATGTAATGCCCCAGCTATTTGCCAAGGGTTTATGAAATCCATTTTCCAGGATCTCATGGGTGTGTTCGTTGTATACCTGGATGACATCCTGATTTTCTCCTCTGACTGGGAGACACTCCGTGTCCAGGTACGAACCGTGCTGACTCCCCTCAGGGCTAACAAATTGTTCGCTAAATTTGAAAAATGTGTTTTTGTGTGTCCAGAAAATCTCATTCTTGGGATACATCATTACACCATGCGATATTCCGATGGATCTGCTAAAGGTGAAAGCGATCACAGAATGGGCGCAGCCAGTCACCTTAAAAGCGTGACAACGCTTCCTTGGGTTCACTGACTACTATCATAAATTTATTAAGAACTTCTCTGTGGTGGCAAAGCCTTTAATGGATCTCACCAGAAAGTGGGCTGATGTGAGTACTTGGTCTTCTGATGCTCTTGTGGCCTTGTCTACCCTGAAGGCTGCCTTCCCTTCTGCGCCCGTCCTCATCCAGCCTGAGCTATCCTGTCCGTTTGTGGTGGAGGTAGACGCCTCCCAGTTTGGAGTTGGAGCGGTACTGTCTCAAGGTCCCTCCACACTCACGAACCTGAGAACTTGTACCTACTTTTCCAAGAAGTTCTCGTCTACTGAACAAAATCACGACATTGGCAATTGGGAATACTAGCTATTAAAGGGGTTGTCCCGCGGCAGCAAGTGGGGTTATACACTTCTGTATGGCCATATTAAAGGGGTTGTCCCGCGGCAGCAAGTGGGTCTATACACTTCTGTATGGCCATATTAATGCACTTTGTAATGTACATTGTGCATTAATTATTAGCCATACAGAAGTTATAAAAAGTTATTCACTTACCTGTTCCGTTGCTGGCGTCCTCGTCTCCATGGTTGCCGTCTAATTTTCGCCGTCTAATGGCCAAATTAGCCGCGCTTGCGCAGTCCGGGTCTTCTTCTGTTCTCAATGGGGCTCCGTGTAGCTCCGCCCCGTCACGTGCCGATTCCAGCCAATCAGGAGGCTGGAATCGGCAATGGACCGCACAGAAGCCCTGCGGTCCACGGAGGGAGAAGATGCCGGCGGCCATCTTCACCGGGTAAGTAAGAAGTCACCGGAGCGCGGGGATTCAGGTAAGCGCTGTCCGGTGATCTTTTTTAACCCCTGCATCGGGGTTGTCTCGCGCCGAACGGGGGGGGGGGGGGGGGGGAGTTGAAAAAAAAAAAACACGTTTCGGCGCGGGACAACCCCTTTAAGTGTGCCTTTGAGGAATGGAGGCACATTATGGAAGGAGCACTCCATCAGATCACAGTACTCACAAACCATTAAAACCTCATTTATCTAGACTCCGCTAAGAGGCTGAATGCTCATTAAGCCCGCTGGGCCCTGTTCTTTTCACGGTTCTACTTTTTGGAGACTTACAGACCTGGCCCAAAAAAAGTTAAGGCGGATGCCTTGTCTTGGAGTTTTGGTGCCCCGGAGCCTTCAGAGTCTGAGCCTGAGAGTATTCTCTCCCCCCGGGTGGTTCTCGCTGCTGTCTCCTTCGACCTTTCACCTATTATACACGCTGCTCAACAATCGGCCCCTGAAGCCCTTCCGAAAGGCAAACTTTTTGTTCCTTTGTCATTGAGGTTGAAGGTGTTAGAGGAGACGCATGCTTCAGTCCTACCTGGTCACCCCGGAAACTCAGGAACTTCTATCCAGAGTCTATTGGTGGCCTCATATGGCCGGGGATGTATGGTTGTTTGTGTCCGCATGCCCAGTTTGCACCATGGGGAAGTCTCTGGAGACGTCCTGAGGGTCCTCTTCTCCCCTCTCCCATTCCATCTAGGCCATGGTCCCATCTGTCCATGGACTTTATAATAGATCTGCCTCCCTCGCTTAGGAACACGGTCATTTGGGTTATAGTTGTTTGTTTCACCAAAATGTCACATTTCGTTCCTCTATGCAAGTTACCTAATACCAAGTTATTATCTGCACTGTTTATCAGGGAGGTTGTTCGGCTACATGGGATTCCGGAGGATATAGTCTCGGTTAGAGGGGTGCAGTTCGTCCGCTTCTGGCAAGTTTTCTGCAGTAACCTAAATATTAACTTGTCTTTTTCTTCTGCCTTTCATCCTGAGTCTAACGGACAAACTGAACGCATGAATCAGGAATTGATCCAGCACCTGCGACTATTTGTTTCTGATAATCAGTATCAGTGGGCCAACTACTTACCTCTCGCCCAATTTGCCATCAATACCATGTTCATTCATCTTTCTCACCGCTTTTCTGTAATTATGGTTTCCATCCCTGGTTTACATTCTCTACACCTTCTGCTTCTGACACTCCATCCGCTGATACATCTACTGATGAGCTGGGCACAGCTTGGACCCAGGTTCATAAGAACCTTCAGGGTTCCCAGGAGACACTGCTTCAGGATTCTAAGAAGAGACGCACTATCTCTGCACCTTTTGTGGTTGGGGAGCAGGTGTTACTGTCGTCCAAGAATTTGAGACACAAAGTTCCGTCCCTGAAACTTGCTCCTCGTTTTATCGGTCCGTTCGCTGTTTCTCAGGTTGTTAATCCTGTGGTGTATAAATTGTCCCTTCCTGGGTCTTGGAAGGTTCACAAGGTCTTCCATAAGTGTTTGCTGAAGAGGTACGTGACTCCAGTTCTGCCCGCCCAGAGCCCACCCTCTCCTATGTTGGTACAGGGGGAACTAGAGTACGAGGTCAAAAGAATTATTGATGCCAGACGGGTTAGAGGTGTGTTACAGTACCTGGTGCACTGAAGGGGGATTAGCCCTGGGGACCGTACGGGAGTTCCCGCCAGGGACATGCATGCACCATGTTTGGTCCGTCAGTTCCACAGGGCCTTACCCCTCAAGCCTGCTCCTGGTCGGTGTCTCCCCGTAGGAGTGTGGGTACTGTCATGTCCGGCAGCTCTAGGGGTCTCTGTGCCCACACTACCGGTCCTATAACCCAGGTTGCGGGGGTGCAGCGCAGAGGAGCCCTGGTCTTTGTGACCTCCCCTGGCCACTGTGATCCGGTACGGCGGCTATGGGCGCACACTTCTGTCAGGCTCCCCGCACCATTTTTATGCTATGGATCAGCACCATTGAAGAGTTGGAGGTTTTCTATGATGCCATAAATAATATATTGCCTGGCTGCAGGATAGGATCCAGTATCTGGATGTAATGGGGATCAAAACTGGAACGGGGTTACAAACGGATCTATTCCGTAAGGCGACTGATCGCAACAATGTGCTTCTTTACAGCAGCTGGGATCCTAAGAATACCTTGTAGTCGTCGCCTTGTAGTCGGCTGTGGAGAGTCTGCAGAGCTGTCAGAGACGAGGACATAGACATACGTTACAACCAGACGAGGACATAGACATACGTTACAACCAGACGAGGACATGGACATACGTTACAACCGGACGAGGACATGGACATATGTTACAACCAGACGAGGACATAGACATACGTTACAACCAGACGAGGACATAGACATACGTTACAACCAGACGAGGACATAGACATACGTTACAACCAGACGAGGACATAGACATACGTTACAACCAGACGAGGACATAGACATACGTTACAACCAGACGAGGACATGGACATACGTTACAACCAGACGAGGACATAGACATACGTTACAACCAGACGAGGACATGGACATACGTTACAACCGGACGAGGACATGGACATACGTTACAACCGGACGAGGACATGGACATACGTTACAACCAGACGAGGACATGGACATACGTTACAACCAGACGAGGACATGGACATACGTTACAACCAGACGAGGACATGGACATACGTTACAACCAGACGAGGACATGGACATACGTTACAGCCAGACGAGGACATAGACATACGTTACAGCCAGACGAGGACATAGACATACGTTACAGCCAGACGAGGACATGGACATACGTTACAACCAGACGAGGACATGGACATACGTTACAACCAGACGAGGACATGGACATACGTTACAACCGGACGAGGACATAGACATACGTTACAACCAGACGAGGACATAGACGTACGTTACAACCAGACGAGGACATAGACATACGTTACAACCAGACGAGGACATGGACATACGTTACAACCAGACGAGGACATGGACATACGTTACAACCAGACGAGGACATAGACATACGTTACAGCCAGACGAGGACATGGACATACGTTACAGCCAGACGAGGACATGGACATACGTTACAACCAGACGAGGACATGGACATACGTTACAACCAGACGAGGACATGGACATATGTTACAACCAGACGAGGACATAGACATACGTTACAACCAGACGAGGACATAGACATACGTTACAACCAGACGAGGACATAGACATACGTTACAACCAGACGAGGACATGGACATACGTTACAACCAGACGAGGACATAGACATACGTTACAACCAGACGAGGACATGGACATACGTTACAACCGGACGAGGACATGGACATACGTTACAACCAGACGAGGACATGGACATACGTTACAACCAGACGAGGACATGGACATACGTTACAACCAGACGAGGACATGGACATACGTTACAACCAGACGAGGACATGGACATACGTTACAACCAGACGAGGACATGGACATACGTTACAACCAGACGAGGACATGGACATACGTTACAACCAGACGAGGACATGGACATACGTTACAGCCAGACGAGGACATAGACATACGTTACAGCCAGACGAGGACATAGACATACGTTACAGCCAGACGAGGACATGGACATACGTTACAACCAGACGAGGACATGGACATACGTTACAACCAGACGAGGACATGGACATACGTTACAACCAGACGAGGACATGGACATACGTTACAACCAGACGAGGACATAGACATACGTTACAACCGGACGAGGACATGGACATACGTTACAGCCAGACGAGGACATGGACATACGTTACAACCGGACGAGGACATGGACATACGTTACAGCCAGACGAGGACATGGACATACGTTACAGCCAGACGAGGACATGGACATACGTTACAACCAGACGAGGACATGGACATATGTTACAACCAGACGAGGACATGGACATACGTTACAACCAGACGAGGACATGGACATACGTTACAACCAGACGAGGACATGGACATACGTTACAACCAGACGAGGACATGGACATACGTTACAACCAGACGAGGACATGGACATACGTTACAACCAGACGAGGACATGGACATACGTTACAACCAGACGAGGACATAGACATACGTTACAGCCAGACGAGGACATGGACATACGTTACAGCCAGACGAGGACATGGACATACGTTACAACCAGACGAGGACATGGACATATGTTACAACCAGACGAGGACATAGACATACGTTACAACCAGACGAGGACATGGACATACGTTACAACCAGACGAGGACATGGACATACGTTACAACCAGACGAGGACATGGACATATGTTACAACCAGACGAGGACATGGACATACGTTACAACCAGACGAGGACATGGACATACGTTACAACCAGACGAGGACATGGACATACGTTACAACCAGACGAGGACATGGACATACGTTACAACCAGACGAGGACATAGATGTACGTTACAGCCAGACGTGCCAACAATTGTATATAGGGGATATCTGGTGTTCCCTGCAGCCATTGGGCCCCGATGCTTGAGGCGCACAGAGCGGCAAACTCCCTGTAGTGATAAAAAAGATCATAAAGGAAAGTCCCCTCCGATGGCATTTGTGTCTGGCTTTAACCCTTAAGTGGTAAAATAACAGCCATTGGTCCATTTTGAGTAAGGGGTGTCCCCATAGAGCCTCCTATGATGGCTTTTAGGAGATGTCGTAACACCAAAGAGTGGTTGGTGAATTCATATGAAGGGCAGGGGGTGTTCATGTTGTGGTAACATGATAACAGGGGGCCCGTTTAGTCCCCCATATACAGGGGAGTCTTTTACCTGCCGATCGTCTTTAGTTATTGGGGTCTCCTCTATGTAGGGGAGACCACCATGGAAATAGATCCAGAATAATCAGTCACAAGGGTGAAATAGAGCGGCCCGTGCCAGACATTGGAGAGACATTGGAGAGATACGGGGTCATTGGATTAGCCAACGTCGCTGCAGGGTAATAGATCAGAAGATCCCAGAAGAGGGGGAAACCGAGAGAGAGGGCTCAGGAAGACAGAGATAGAGTGGATACATAGATTAGATACATAGAGTGGATACATAGATTAGATACATAGAGTGGATACATAGATTAGATACATAGATTAGATACATAGAGTGGATACATAGATTAGATACATAGATTAGATACAGAGTGGATACATAGATTAGATACATAGAGTGGATACATAGATTAGATACATAGAGTGGATACATAGATTAGATACAGAGTGGATACATAGATTAGATACATAGAGTGGATACATAGATTAGATACATAGAGTGGATACATAGATTAGATACATAGAGTGGATACATAGATTAGATACAGAGTGGATACATAGATTAGATACATAGAGTGGATACATAGATTAGATACATAGAGTGGATACAGAGTGGATACATAGAGTGGATACATAGATTAGATACATAGAGTGGATACATAGATTAGATACAGAGTGGATACATAGAGTGGATACATAGATTAGATACAGAGTGGATACATAGAGTGGATACATAGATTAGATACATAGAGTGGATACATAGATTAGATACATAGAGTGGATACATAGATTAGATACATAGAGTGGATACATAGATTAGATACATAGATTAGATACAGAGTGGATACATAGATTAGATACATAGAGTGGATACATAGATTAGATACATAGAGTGGATACATAGATTAGATACATAGAGTGGATACATAGATTAGATACATAGATTAGATACATAGATTAGATACATAGAGTGGATACATAGATTAGATACATAGATTAGATACATAGAGTGGATACATAGATTAGATACATAGAGTGGATACATAGATTAGATACATAGAGTGGATACATAGATTAGATACATAGATTAGATACAGAGTGGATACATAGATTAGATACATAGAGTGGATACATAGATTAGATACATAGATTAGATACATAGAGTGGATACATAGATTAGATACATAGATTAGATACATAGAGTGGATACATAGATTAGATACATAGATTAGATACATAGATTAGATACATAGAGTGGATACATAGATTAGATACATAGAGTGGATACATAGATTAGATACATAGAGTGGATACATAGAGTGGATACATAGATTAGATACATGGAGTGGATACATAGAGTGGATACATAGATTAGATACATAGATTAGATACATAGATTAGATACATAGAGTGGATACATAGATTAGATACAGAGTGGATACATAGAGTGGATCCATAGAGTGGATACATAGATTAGATACATAGATTAGATACATAGAGTGGATACATAGAGTGGATACATAGATTAGATACATAGAGTGGATACATAGAGTGGATACGTTGTCTGCCTCAGGTCTAAATATAGAGTTTAGGCCTAATTCCCACGGGCAGATTTCCGCGGCGTTGCCCCGCATCTATTAGGGTCTATTGAACCTCATAGCGCAATGCTCACGGTGCGGAAGTTGTATTTGCCGCAGGCGTACACACGGACGGCTTCTGTTGCAATCAATGGAAGCCGTCCGTCACGCTATCTTCCGCTGTAGCACAGCAGTAGATAGCGTGAAAACGCTTCCCCGCCCATCAATGTCTACATCATGTGATGCTGCCGGCATGTCACATGACACTGTTGGCGCGTCATGCACTGTACTGCGCATGCGCGCCGGCACGGGATGCGGGTCATCGGGCAGTGGATCCGGAGGTGAGTATGGGGTCTCTGGGGGGGCGCCGTGATGGACTCTGCCGCGGAATTCAGCTTGCGGAGCCCGTCACGGCCGTGGGCACTAGGCCTAATACTACCCCTTATCTATAGTTGTTCTTGTGGCTGTTTGCATGTGGCTTTCAGTATTGATGCCTAGTGATGGGTGTTTATGGATAGTGATGGGTGTTTATGGATAGTGATGGGTGTTTATGGATAGTGATGGGTGTTTATGGATAGTGATGGGTGTTTATTGGTATCGATGGGTGTTTATTGGTATCGATGGGTGTTTATGGATAGTGATGGGTGTTTATGGATAGTGATGGGTGTTTATGGATAGTGATGGGTGTTTATGGATCGTGATGGGTGTTTATGGATCGTGATGGGTGTTTATGGATAGTGATGGGTGTTTATGGATCGTGATGGGTGTTTATGGATCGTGATGGGTGTTTATGGATCGTGATGGGTGTTTATGGATAGTGATGGGTGTTTATTGATAGTGATGGGTGTTTATGGATAGTGATGGGTGTTTATGGATCGTGATGGGTGTTTATGGATAGTGATGGGTGTTTATGGATAGTGATGGGTGTTTATGGATCGTGATGGGTGTTTATGGATCGTGATGGGTGTTTATGGATCGTGATGGGTGTTTATGGATAGTGATGGGTGTTTATGGATAGTGATGGGTGTTTATTGGTATTGATGGGTTTTCTAATCTTTTTATACTTTCTCACCCGTTATGTAGATTGTCCGGCGGGGGGGCGGCCCGCGAGGACACACGCTCTACAGTGATTGGTGGAGCATTCTGTTGATGTCTGCCCCTCGGTGATTAATAAAGGCAGTGACATGGGTTATGGTGTTATTATGTTACTATTTTGGCCAATAGAAGTCTATACAACCACACTTGATTTGCTCTAGAAGGGGTATTGGGATAGATGTTGTATAATCCCTGAATGGCCACATATGGGGCTTCTTTATGGAGGTTGTGTAGAGTCACCATATGCTGATATCTGCAGCGTCTGTCCACATATGGGGTGCCAATAGGTGATCTGTGGTGGTATGCAGGCTATGGGACCTAGCTATGTACTGTAGATCGCGGTGAAGTGCCTGGTTGTCATGGTAATACCCCGCGCCCATTAACACTGCTGAGTTCACATTAAGCCTAATAGAAAGTACCGCACGATGTCTGTCAGCCTGCGGGCGCAGTTGGTCTACATAGAGGGTGACGCCAGAGGCGGTGTTCTCGCGTGAGTTATTATGAGCCCCGCGTATGCGCAGAAGCGAGGAAGAGACGGTGATGGCGGTAAGCATGTTCTCAGCAGCAGAGTGGATGGAGCTGCTGTCACTGACGTGCCTCCCCATGACAGGGATAGAAGGGGTTAATTGGGTATGTGTCGGTGATAGGTTGATGATAAGTAATGGAGGTGGCAGCATGTATACGGTATCCAGCTTGAAAAAGCCCAACGCTGCCGGTCCAAACAGCTGCTGTATACTGGTACCATGGGAGGAAAATCAACGTCACTCATGATTAAGTGGGGAGTTTGTAGTTACCACACCCCGCCGGTGCTGCCCCTGGACATTGGCATCGGTGCTGCCCCTGGACACTGGCCTCGGTGCTGCCCCTGGACATTGGCATCGGTGCTGCCCCTGGACATTGGCCTCGGTGCTGCCCCTGGACATTGGCCTCGGTGCTGCCCCTGGACACTGGCATCGGTGCTGCCCCTGGACATTGGCCTCGGTGCTGCCCCTGGACATTGGCCTCGGTGCTGCCCCTGGACATTGGCATCGGTGCTGCCCCTGGACATTGGCCTCGGTGCTGCCCCTGGACATTGGCCTCGGTGCTGCCCCTGGACACTGGCATCGGTGCTGCCCCTGGACATTGGCCTTGGTGCTGCCCCTGGACACTGGCCTCGGTGCTGCCCCTGGACATTGGCATCGGTGCTGCCCCTGGACACTGGCCTCGGTGCTGCCCCTGGACATTGGCGCCGGTGCTGCCCCTGGACATTGGCGTCTGAGGCTCCCCGCCCCGATCAGCTGCTGGGGTGGGAGTTCTGACAGCATTTAGACTGCTCGGTTCCTGTCTCATGCTGCCAGTGTGGTTTGGTCTCCAGCTACACCCGCGGTACTTGGATTGGATTTCCCGTGTTGACCTGACCTTGCCTTCTCCTTGCCCCTTGTACCTCGCCTTCTCCTGTCGCTGACCCGGATTGCCTGACCCGCCTCTGTTTGTGTGGCCCCTGTATTTGTCTGTGAGTCTGACTCCTGCCCCGCATCCCTAGTGAGCCTGGGGACTGTCGCCCAGTTGTCGCCCTAGGGCCTAGCCTAGGGGGGCCAGTAGGTAGGGACAGGGGTTGCGGGTAGTTTCAGGGACTCCCAGTTACCCGGCCCCCGGTATCCTGACACTGCATTTATGACCCTGATTCTGGTGCTGTATTTATGTTCTGAGCTTGGTTCTGGTGCCCTATTAATAAGCTATTAATGTACTGAGGTTTGTTTTGGTCCTGCATGTATGCTCTGAGCTTGGTTCTGGTATAATCTCCATATATATATATATATAATGACAGGACAGTGGGTAGGGGAGAACATCTGTTTGGGGTGCAGTTTAAGCTATGGGTGGCGCCGCTCTTTGGTATATATCACACACAGTTTTTTTGGAAGCAGCCCCAGTTTGAGAATGTAAGGCGAGGTGACGGCACTCCTCCCAGGTAACCAAGGTGTTCCACGTGTATAGCAGTACTGCCGGGGTGACAGAATTACTGCCTGTGGTAAGGCTGCACTGACATGCAGGCAGGCCTCAGCAGGCCAATGTTAACCCTTGACATGCTATGGATGCAGTAATGGGTCAATATTAACCCCTTAATGATGGCCAATAAGCTTTTCTACTGACCTCACTAACGGGCTTTAAACCTGCACATACATCTTTTTATGATGGTGGCTTCGCTGACTACTGACAGCCCGGCTCCAGCTCTAACAGTCAGTAACAGAGAAACCTCAGATCATGGTATTTTAACCCCTTACAATAGCAAGTGCAGCATGTAAGTAGATGACAGTGGGGGGGGGGGGGGGGGCTCCTTCTGTCACTCATCGGCACCCCGCAATACGACTGCAAAGTACTAATGGATTTCAGTGGCTGCTGGAAGCCGGACAAAGGCCTCCATGTTGTTGCGGTAGTTCTGGGATCGCTTCCTTTCTGATAATCTGGTACAGGTTTTGGGTATTATTGTATCTTGTCACCACCCGAAGTGTGGATGATGGCAAGATACAGGCTGCTTGACAGCCTGGCCACGCCCCCAGTTTTTAATTGGGTGCAGGACTGCCTACCCGTGCTCCGGTTCTCAGGTCCTGGAAGTGACTAACAGCAGCTTCCCCGACGGCACAGGGGCTTCTTTTTATCCGCTGGTGACAGCGGCATCCCTGGCGGCCACCCTGCACTGGCAGCACACGTGGGAGCAGAGAGCGGCAGCAGACAGCTAAGGCCGCCTGCACACGAGCGTTCCGGATTCCACTAGCGGATTTTCACGCGCGTATGGTACCTAAATGTGCTTGCGGATAGGTGCGGATGCGTGAAAAATCACGCGCGGATGTATTGCGGGGAAAAAACGCGCAGAAAAACCAGCAGACACCCCTTATTGTAAACCCAACCCCTAGAGAACTGCCCATTCCTTGGAAAGCAGCTTAAAAACCAACACCCAGACTCCGTTTTGTCCCTCTTGCTTGTGCGAGCACCGTTACATTATTCTGGCAACATGCTTTCACCCGGTGAGCAGATGTCTTTGTGGGCATGGCTGATCCATGTCACTTTTTTCGGACGTACTATAAAAATACTATATAAGTGTGGTAACGTAGTAATCGTACTGACCCATAGAATAAAAATATCGGGTCGTTTTTGTTGCACTTTGCGCGCTGCAGAAACAGGACGCACCGAAAGATGGTGGAAAGTCTTTTTTTTTCTCTCCGATTACAATTTTTAAAGGTTTTTCAGTAAATTATATGGTACAATAAATAGTGCAAAATACAACTCGTCCCGCAAAAAAATAACAAGCCCTTATACAGCGACGTCGATGGATAAATAAAGGAACTACGATTTTTTAGGGAGTAGGGGGAAAAAAAGGAAAAAAGCAAAAAAGCTCCGTCACTAAGGGGTTAAAAGTGGGGATAGAAAAAAGCACAATAAAAACAAAAGTAAAACTGCTTGGCCACTAAGGGGTTAAAATGAAAAAAAAAAGAACATTTGACGCAATAGCGAATAATACGCAAGTTCTTCTGTTCTGCTTCTACTGCGTTCGTCCACGCATCCCCATAAACCTGCGCGGACAGTAGACGCCAGGATTGTTCCTTTCTGTTCTTGTCGAGGTATTCTGGGGAGTTACTGTCCCATAGGCTGGGGAAGTCCTGCATGATTGCCACAAGTTTCCCCATGTCGATCATTATGGCTTGTGGCAGGCTGGTGTCTGCTGGCTGCTCTCTGGTAGATGAGGGGACTGAAAGGACAGATCTGCAGTTGAAATGTGCCTGTGAAGCTCTGTGCTGTGTGTTGGGACGCCTCCTACCATGCCTACTTCCTGTAGTCATAGCAACCAGTGACTCCATCTGCAGCTGCACTGCGGATGTACTGCGTGAAAAAACGCACCCATTCACTTGTATTGGAGGCTTCACGCGCATGATCCGACCAAAATTAGAACAGGTCGCAGATTTTTTCACGCGCGTGAAAAACCGCGATACAAATCCGTCCGTCTGGGGACAACTGCGGATCCTCATAGGAGTATATTGGCTGCGGTCTGGGGCGGATTATGTGCCTAAAATCACGCGCTTGAAATTCTGCTCGTGTGCAGGCACTTACTGTCCCCCTTCCTCACTCTAAGGCCGCCTGCAGACGAGCGGAAATCCCGCCGCGGGATTTCCCGCGGGATTTCCGCCGCTGAAAGTCTGCATAGGAGTGCATTACAATACGCACTCCTATGCAGACGGCCGCGGTTTGGCCGCGCGAAATCTCGCGCGGCAAACAAACCGCGGCATGTTCTAATTTTGTGCGGAGCACGCACTCACCTGGCCGCCGGCTCCGGTCTGCGCATGCGCCGGCTGCGCGGCAGCCGGCACATCAAAGAGCCGGGGCCGCCAGGCGCGGGTGAGTACGCGCTCGTCCCTGCAGGCTCTGGGGTCGGATCGCGCGGCGAGATTTCTCGTTGCCGGATCCGACCCGCTCGTCTGCAGGCGGCCTTACCCAGCGTTGTGGTGTACAGCGTCCGATGCCGCACCACCGCCGCTCCCTCAGTGTCAGCTGCAGCTTCCCCGCCGGCACAGCAGCTTTCTATCCGGCAGTGGCAGCGGCCCCCTGCACTGGCAACACACGTGGGAGCAGAGAGCAGCAGCGGCGAGTGAGGGAGCGGCATGAGGGATAGATACATTCAGCAGCAGCAGAGCTGACAGGCAAGTTTTATGGGAGTTAACCCTTTAAACGCTGCAGCTGTGCAACACACATACAGAACATAGACATGACAGCTTTGCACAGTGCATCCACATGAGACAGACATGTATGACAATATGGAGGGGACCAGGATGATGTCCTGGGCCACTACATTAGGTGAGGCGCGTTAGTCCCACCTGTGGGTATTTGTCAGGGCTATTTAGCCTGGCCGGATGCTGAGCTCAGTTGCTATTTAATATCCAGTCTCCGTCTGACTGAAGTAGCAGGTTCTGCATCTCCTATTTATCTGTGGCATCTCAAAGCTAAGTATGGCGCTTGTTATCATTTCCGGTGTTATTCCCTTGTCCCACGTAGGGTCAACTAGTGGCTGAGATACGTGGTCAGGTTTGTCCTTGGCAGGATGGGGTCCCTGCTCTGGGGAAGGTTCATTAAGGACAGTGTTTTCCTTTGTTGTGTTTGGCCTTATTGCTTTGCCCGGTTTGGTGGGTATAACACTTGTCTGCCCATATAACCGCAGGTGTAGTATGCCGATGACATGGGCCTAGTGGAACGCACTACATAAGTGATTCAATGTACTATTCTAGTGAGAGCAATCACATCTTCAAGTGCCTTTGAGGGACTAAAAAATAGTGCAAAAAATGTTAAATAAAGTTTAATTTAAAGACAAAAAAATCCAAATTAAAAAATGTTAAAAAATTCCACATTTTTAGGGCTTATTCACAAGAGCGTAATTTCTGTGTGTGGGGGAGGGGGCAGGGTGTTCCATTCCCCTTACTACCTCAAACAATTTGATAAACGTTCCACAGCACATTATATGGACCCCAGAGTCAAGTCAGTAATATATACAACTCCTCCAACAAGGAAAAATCCCTTCTTAAGGCAAAAAATTGTCTGGTCACTCAGGGGTTAAGCCAGCAGGGTGGGTGGTGATGCGGCATTAATGGGCTGATGGCTTTGGCTATAGCATTACATCATACTGCAGGAGTGATCAAAGCATCACAAGTTGTGTTCCCCTCTGGGGACTAAGAAAAAAGTAATATCAAGAATAATAAAGTTTTACTAATTATTAAAAAAAGGTAATAAAAGGAAAAAAAAAAACCCTTTTGCCATATTTATAATAAAAATACACATTTGGTATCACTGCCCCCGTAACACATTATTTACCCCGCATGGTGAATGCCGTCCGAGGAAAAAAAATAAAGAATGACAAAATTGTGCTTTTTTTTGGTCACCCTGTCTGCAAGAAAAAATCTAATAAAAAATGTATGCAAAAATGTTACCGCCGGATACTACGTGCCGTACAAAACGAGTCCTGCCACAGCGGCGGCGATGGAAACATAAAAAAGTTATTGCAGTCAGAAGATTTTAAAAAATCCAATATCTTTGAAAAAAATTAAAGTAGTACAGCAAAAAAAAAATCAGATGGGCGTTTATCAGTCGAATTTTCATGCCTGGCCAATATACGCTGCCCCTCTCCGCCCTTCATCACTGTTTGCAATGAGAGGGAAAGGGCTAGGCTAAGTTCTGCCCCGCCCCCTTCCATTGCAAACAGTGGTGAGTGGCGGAGAGGGGGTGGGAGCTCAGCACTAGCTCCTGGCCTGCCCCGCCCCCTTCCATTGCAAACAGTGGCGAGGGGCGGGAGCTCAGTGCACTAGCTGCCTCGTCTCCTTGCAGAGAGGGGCAGCATATATTGGCCAGGCGTGAAAACCCCACTGATATACGCCTGTCTGAATAAGCCCTAGGTTTGGTATCCTAGTAATTGACTCATAGGATAAAGTTATCAGGTTACTTTTGTTGCAGTGTGTACGCCGTAGAAACAAGACGCACTCAAAGATGGCGGAATTTCATTTTATTCCATTTCACTTCATTTAGAATTTCTTTACGTTTTTCAGTACATTTTATGGCAGAATAAATAGTAGCATTAAGACTACAAGTCGTCCCACAAACAACAACGAGCCCCCATCCAGCGCCGTCCATGGGTAAATAAAGGAGTTATCCTTTATTAAAAGGTGGGAGGAAAAAACGAAATTGGAAAAAAAAGGCCGTGTCCTTAACCCCTTAGTGACCAAGCTTTTTTTTTTTCCATTTTCGTTTTTCCTCAACTTTTTTAAAAATAATCAGAATAATTGAATTGACAGGGGCATTTAAAGGGTTAACAGCCCTGATGAGCTGCTGCTGCCAGGTCTTGGCTTTAAGAAACAGCCGGCGCCTGCGTTGTGTGGAGTGAGATCGCCGTGCGATCCCCCTACATACGTGTCCTGCGGCTGCAAGACATAAAGACGCGATAGGCTGGTCCCTAAGGGGTTAAAGGGGCTGTGTGTGTTGGGGGCAGTGCAGGGGCTCTGTGGGGTGGGGGCAGTGCAGGGGCTCTGTGGGGTGGGGGCAGTGCAGGGGCTCTGTGGGGTGGCAGGTGGGATGCAGAAGGTGAACGGTGGTCTGTCAATGAGGAGGGGATAGCGAAGAGAAAACAAGCATGTAACACTTCCCACGACTAAATGACTCCAAACAGAACCAAGCAGACCCCGCTGACTGTACTGGGGCCCGCTGACTGTACTGGGGCCCGCTGACTGGACTGGGGCCCGCTGACTGTACCGGGGCCCGCTGACTGTACCGGGGCCCGTTGACTGTACCGGGGCCCGTTGACTGTACTGGGGTCTGCTGACTGTACTGGGGTCCGCTGACTGTACTGGGGCCCGCTGACTGTACTGGGGCCCGCTGACTGTACTGGGGCCCGCTGACTGTACTGGGGCCCGCCAGTTTCCTCCCAGCTGCCTGGTTTTGGACAGAAGATAAAGGGCTGCATGCAACCTTTTTTTTCTTCCTGTATTTTGAATCCGATCTGCGACCAGAGGTGCCAACGCAGACGGGAAGCCAACCTAAGGTGGTCAGCGCTGTGTGTGGCCCTTGACCCTTATTCCAGGACTTCGCTTGCAGATGGCACAGCAATGGAGGCAGACAGGCAGTAATGAATTGGAATAGCTTTGCTTCACATGAGGCGCACAGCTTGATGGTTGCAGTCACAAGGGGTGCAGGCTTGATGGTTGCAGTCACAAGGGGTGCAGGCTTGATGGTTGCAGTCACAAGGGGTGCAGGCTTGGTGCTTGCAGAATCTTTAAATCTACAGAGGTTGTCGCTTACAGGTTCTGCAAGGCTGCATGCACACGGACTAAAAAACAGCTGTGCTCAAGATTCTGGGCCGCAACTCGGATCGCGCATCACACGGGCGTCTCATCCGTGTGCTGCCTGATCGGCAGGAGACAATACAGGAAGAGGAAGCCCCAGGGCCGGCAGGCATTCCCATGAATGGGGGATATTTATGTTCGGATGGAGGACAAGCCTTTGTGCGTGTATCTTACGTTGGATGAGCTCTGCGCTTTCTAGTCCGTCTCATGCAGCCATTACAGCCACAACCAGTGCTTGCTGTACAGGACTTTACACTTCAGCTTGGTCACAACTCCCCACAAAGTGAGCGAAGCAGCCGCACAGCCCACACCCATCACCGGGATCTGTGAAAGACACATATTAACATAGCAAACAGGTTAAGCCATTCATGACCCGCGGTCACTGCTGCTCCTGCATCCTGGTCACATGCTGCCATCCTGGGATCCTTAACTTTCAAAAAAATCTTAACATTTTTCTGGTGACATATCTGTATGAGTTTGTTTTTTGTGGGACAAGTTGCATTTTTAATGGCACCATTTAACATAAAATCATAGGATGGAAGAGTTGGAAGGGACCTCCGGGGTCATCGGGTCCAACCCCCTGCTCAGTGCAGGATCACTAAATCATCCCAGACAGATATTTGTCCAGCTTTTGTTTGAACACTTCCATTGTAGGAGAACTCCCCACCTCCCGTGGCAACATGTTCCACTCATTGATCACCCTCACTGTCTAATATCTAATCTGTCTCCTCCCTTTCAGTTTCATCCCATTGCTTCTAGTCTTTCCTTGTGCAGATGAGAATAGGGCTGATCCCTCTGCACTGTGACGGCCCTTCAGATATTTGTAGACAGCTATTAAGTCTCCTCTCAGCCTTCTCCTCTGCTAAACATTCCCAGATCCTTTACCCGTTCCTCATAGGACATGATTTGCAGACTGATCACCATCTTGGTAACTCTTCTCTGAACTTGCTCCAGTTTGTCTATGTCTTTTTTAAAGTGGGGTGTCCAGAACTGGACACAGTATTCCAGATGAGGTCTGACTAAGGAAGAGTAGAGGGGGATAATGACCTCACGGGATCTAGACTCTATGCTTCTCTTAATACATCCCAGAATTGTGTTTGCCTTTTTGGCTGCTGCATCACCTTGTTGACTCATGTTCAGTCTGTGATCTATTAGTACACCCAAGTCTTTTTCACATGTGCTGCTGCTTAGCCCGATTCCTCCCATCCTGTATGTGTTTTTTTCATTTTTCTTGCCCAGATGTAGGACTTTGCATTTCTCCTTGTTAAATACCATTCTGTTAGTTGCCGCCCACTGTTTTTTTTGAATACTCTCTCTCTCTCTCTTCCCTAGTGTTAGCTATCCCTCCTAGCTTTGTGTTAGCGGCAAATTTGATCAGTTTCCCACAATTCCCTCCTCCAGATCATTTATAACAATGTTGACCAACACTGGGCCCAGGACAGAGCCTTGTGGTCCCCACTTGATACATTCTTCCTCTTGGATGTGCAGCCATTTATGACCACTCTTTGAGTACGATCACTCGGCCAGTTGTGAATCCACCTAACAGTTGCCTTGTCAATCCCAGATTTGGTCATTTTTTCAATAAGTATGATATGAGATACTTTGTCAAATGCTTTACTAAAGTCAAGATAAATATATCCACCGCATTGTCCTGTTCAACCCAGTCGGTGATTCTGTCATAGAAGGAAATTAGATTAGTCTGGCATGACTTGTTTGTTACAAACCCATGCTGGCTCTGGTTAGTTACTCCATTCTCATCCAAGTACTTGCATACATGTTTAATAATTTGTTTAAAGATCTTTCCCAGTATAGAAGTCAGGCTCACAGGCCTGTAGTTTCCTGGATCCACCTTTTTTTTCTTTTTTGAAGACAGGGACAACATTTGCCCTTCTCCAGTCTTCTGGGATTTCTCCTGTTCTCCAGGAATTTTCAAAGATTCCGGAGAGTGGTTCAGCAATTACCTTTGCTGCTTCCTTTAGTATCCTAGGATGTAATTCATCTGGACTTTGAGACTTGGATTCATGTAAGTTAGCTAAGTGTTCCCTCACCATCTCTCTGCTTACAGATAGCCTGCATTCTTTTATTCAGCCAATAGCACAGGGAAGATCAGTTGATGTTCCATCTACTTTCTGAGAGAAAACAGATACAAAATAGGAATTTAAAAGTTCGTCCTTCTCAACATCATTCTTAACCAATTCACCATTTTCATCCTGTAAGCATCCAATAGCATCTTTGACTTTTCTTTTGCTTTGACCCCCAAATCCTTTTTTATTGCTTTTGGCCTCTCTTACAAGCCTCAATTCATTATCAGCTTTAGCTTTTCTGACCCTTGCCCTACAGTTTCTGCAGACCGCATTATATTTTTCCTTAGACATTCCCCCCTTCCCATTTGATAAACATATCTTTCTTCCTCTTTAACATGTGTACAAGTTCTGTGTTCATCCATCCTGGTCTCTTTAAATGCTTCTCATTCTTCCTTCTTTTAGGGATTGGTAACGATTGTGCTTTGAGAATCTCATTTCGCAATATTTCCCAACCTTCTTGGACATTTCTGTCCATAACAACATCCAGCCGTTGGATTCTTCCTCTTTCTGAGTCCATTAAAATCTGCCTTTCTGAAATCCAACCTTGAGGTCTGAGTCTTCTCAGGTCTTCCTCCCCTTGTTATCCAACATCCAAGGATATCATGATCACTGCCTCCTAAGGTCCCAGCCACCCTTACTTCCTCAACCATTCCCTCCCTGTTGGTAAGTATTAGGTCCAAGATAGCAGATCCTCTTGTTTTCTCTTCTACCTTCTGGAAGATAAAGTTGTCAGCAAGAGCGGATAAGAATCTGTTGGATCCATTACTTTTACCTGAGAGATTCCCAACAAATGTCTGGATGGATAAAATCTCCCATGATCCCTATGTTGGGCTTCATTGAGAGCTTGACCATCTGATGTAGAAGGATTTCCTCCATATCTTCTGCTTGTCCAGGCGGCCTATAGTAAATGCCTACAATGGTGTCCTTTCTGTTGTTCTCTCCTTGTATTCTTACCCAAACAGTTTCTACAGAACTCCCAGCTCTGAAGCTTGAATCTCTGTGGAGATGAATGTTCTCCTAACATACAACACAACACCTCCCCCCTTTTATTAGGTCTGTTTCTTATAGATAACTTGTATCCTTCAAGCCTTGTATCCAATCATTTGTATCATCCCACCAAGTGTCCGTGATGCCGATGACATCATATGTCTCTTCCTGTGTTAGGAGCTCCAATGCTCTGGGCATTTGTATAGAAACATGCTAGTTTGTGATCGGTGTCTTTTGCTCCTCTACTTGCCTTCTGATTTTTTTTTTTGCCTTTGTCTCCACTTCCAACAACAAGGTTCTCCAATGTATTAATTAGCTGTGTATTCTTACCTTTCACTTCCCTTCCCATATTGTTCTAGTGTAAAGCTCTCCTAATGAGTGAAGCAAGGCCCCCTCCAATATATGCTTACCTGTTTTTGTAAGGTGCAACCTGTGTCTAGCAAGCAGTCCATCATATATATATACTAGCTGATATACCCGGCTTCGCCCGAGTTAATTTGGTACTGGTGTTTATCTGGTGTTCACACGGAAAATCTTATGAAGTCGTGCTTACTTTAGAGTACAAATACATTCAGATAGGATAGATTTAATAGTTTAATGGGAAATAAATTAAATTTTTTTCAAGATTCCCAATTTTATTGTAAATTATCACGGTTGGACAATGAATTTCTCAAAAACGCCTGCCTGTTACCTGAAGTTAAAGGCCTAAAGGTAGTGCGTGTGCCAAAAGAACTTTCCTAGGCTTTATATATTTTTAAAAAAAACCCTCTCTCATAAATCGTATTTCTTGCTGATTTTCAGTGTATAGGCAGATTGAGGAGAGATTTATCTCAGACTGTATGTGATAATGTCACCCCACAGCTTGTCCACCTCACACACGCTGCAATAACACACAGATCAGATAGATTCCTCTCAGTATTAAGGCAGATAGGAGAGAGATTTAATTCAGACTGTATGTGATAATGTCACCCCACAGAATGTCCACCTCACACACACTGCTCATAACACACAGATCAGATAGATTCCTCTCAGTGTACAGGCAGATAGGAGAGAGATTTATCTCAGACTGTATGTGATAATGTCACCCCACAGAATGTCCACCTCACACACGCTGCTCATAATACACAGATCAGATAGATTCCTCTCAGTGTATAGGCAGATAGGACAGAGATTTATCTCAGAATGTATGTGAAAATGTCACCCCACAGAATGTCCACCTCTCACACACTGCCCATAACACACAGATCAGATAGATTCCTCTCAGTGTATAGGCAGATAGGAGAGATATTTATCTCAGACTGTATGTGATAATGTCACCCCACAGAATGTCCACCTCTCACACTGCTCATAACACACAGATCAGATAGATTCCTCTCAGTGTATAGGCAGATAGGAGAGAGATTTATCTCAGACTGTATGTTATAATGTCACCCCACAGATTGTCCACCTCACACACGCTGCAATAACACACAGATCAGATAGATTCCTCTCAGTATTAAGGCAGATAGGAGAGAGATTTAATTCAGACTGTATGTGATAATGTCACCCCACAGAATGTCCACCCCTCAAACGCTGCTCATAACACACAGATCAGATAGATTCCTCTCAGTGTATAGGCAGATAGGAGAGAGATTTATCTCAGACTGTATGTGATAATGTCACCCCACAGAATGTCCACCTCACACACGCTGCTCATAACACACCGATCAGATAGATTCCTCTCAGTGTATAGGCAGATAGGAGAGAGATTTATCTCAGACTGTATGTGATAATGTCACCCCACAGAATGTCCACCTCTCACACTGCTCATAACACACAGATCAGATAGATTCCTCTCAGTGTATAGGCAGATAGGAGAGAGATTTATCTCAGGCTGTATCTGATAATGTCACCCCACAGAATGTCCACCTCACACTCTGCTCATAACACACAGAACAGATAGATTCCTCTCAGTGTATAGGCAGATAGGAGAGAGATTTATCTCAGACTGTATGTTATAATGTCACCCCACAGAATGTCCACCTCTCACACAAGCAGCTCATAACACATAGATCAGATAGATTCCTCTCAGTGTATAGACAGATAGGAGAGAGATTTATCTCAGACTGTATGTTATAATGTCACCCCACAGAATGTGCCACCTCACACACTCTGCTCATAACACACAGATCAGATAGATTCCTCTCAGTGTATAGGCAGATAGGAGAGAGATTTATCTCAGACTGTATGTGATAATGTCACCCCACAGAATGTCCACCTCACACACTGCCCATAACACACAGATCAGATAGATTCCTCTCAGTGTATAGACAGATAGGACAGAGATTTATCTCAGACTGTAAGTGATTATGTCACCCCACAGAATGTCCACCTCACACACTCTGCCCATAACACACAGATCAGATAGATTCCTCTCAGTGTATAGGCAGATAGGAGAGAGATTTATCTCAGACTGTATGTGATAATGTCACTACACAGAATATCCACCTCTCACACGCTGCTCATAACACACAGATCAGATAGATTCCTCTCAGTGTATAGGCAGATAGAGAGAGATTTATCTCAGACTGTATGTGATAATGTCACCCCACAGAATGTGCCACCTCACACACGCTGCTCATAACACACAGCTCAGATAGATTCCTCTCAGTGTATAGGCAGATAAGAGAGATATCTATCTCAGACTGTATGTGATAATGTCACCCCACAGAATGTCCACCTCTCACACGCTGCCCATAACACACAGATCAGATAGATTCCTCTCAGTGTATAGGCAGATAGGAGAGAGATTTATCTCAGACTGTATGTGATAATGTCACCCCACAGAATGTCCACCTCACACACTGCCCATAACACACAGATCAGATAGATTCCTCTCAGTGTATAGACAGATAGGACAGAGATTTATCTCAGACTGTATGTGATAATGTCACCCCACAGAATGTCCACCTCTCACACACTCTGCTCATTTTTACCCTGAAAGGTAACGCCCCTTTTATTCAAATTTCCTCCCCAGACTGAAGGTTGCAGCCCCTTGTTATACTTAAAGGCATACTCCATCCCAGTAGTCCATTTCCACTTCCTTTTGTACTTTACAGCCTTTCAATACATACGGCAGTCAGTTTTATTCCTGTCAGTATATACTCCTATTTCTAAATGCTGAGAAGATAACTGTCTCATATATTGCGGGGTACGGATGTGTGTTATAAGTTACATTACATAGGGGACACTTACTTTTATGAATAGGATTGAATAATCAAGTTGCAACTGTTAAGGACCGTTATACATGACCGGTCACATTAACCTTTCAAGCCTTGGGTTCCAAATTAGTTCATACCTGGATGCATCAGAGAGGCCAAAAACTATATGATTTATAGTAATTAGCTCTCACAGATATGTAGAGATGAGCCGCGGCAAGTATACAGCCCACTCTGCTTAAGGCGGGTACCCTGAATCTTTATTGACTGCGTATAGTTCTAATACAGGAAAGGAATACGTCATTAGTCACGAGGTTAATCTTATTGGGTTAGAAAAACATCAAGAATTGTGCTTTGTGTAACAATCAGCGTAGTGAGAATAAATATGTGAAATGTCCTTCAAATGATTATTCTCTCTTGTGAGTTTGGATGATCGCAGCGTCTTATCAGCACGATTTGCTCTTTTCCCAAAGCTCAGGACATGGGGGAGTCTTCTCTGATAGCGGCTGTACCAGGCAAATGTTCTCGGATGAATGGAAAGAAAAAAGACAAATCATTAGACATTGCACCGAATACCCTGCTGTAAAGTTATTTCTGCAAATTTATTGTTTCACTACACACAAGCTTATTTACATCTTATAATGCTCCATTTTGTATCTAGCGGCCATTTTGAGACAGATTCTTCCATTTTATGGACCTGTACCTTCTCACAACCCTTTAAATTTCCAATATTTAGTACTCAAAGAATGGTCATGGCGAATTTCACATTTGTGCAGTAAAAACTTGTGTAATTTTTTGTTGCATCGGGAAGTGAGAGAATTAGATTCCGTACGTAAAATTTGGTCGCTAATTCTTTTGCACTTAGAATTGAATAATCGAGTTGGGACCCATTAGCTTTTCCTATTTTGGACATAATCAATGCTCGTTTCTACGACATCGGGAAGTTGGAGAATTAGTGGCGAGTCAGTCAGTGAATCAGTGAGTCAGTCAGGGCTTTCGTCTTTATATATATATATATATAGATTCACTCCATGGTCTAAGAATCCAAATCTTTGCTGATGGCACCACGATGTAGCCAGTTGTTCACTGTAGCGAGGCTCTCAAATGTATTGATTAGCGGTATGTTTTTACTTGGCCTCTCACTTCCTCTTCCCATTTTGTTCTAGTTTAAAGCTCTCCTAACAATTATATGAAATATTGTAAGTGATTCTATACTTTTATTATTTTAAAGTAAGCTGGTTTCTACGTTCTAACTGCGTGGGGTTTGTGCATTTAGGACGTATATAGCCGTATGTGTATCACAAAGTGGTTAAACATCACAGCATCTGGAGAAACGTGGTTTATTCACAACAGCGCAACACATCAAAATAAGTCAACAGTGTGCCTAAGCCGTTGGCAAAGCAAGGCAGATGCTTATCGTCAAAGCTGTGCTCTCTGGTTTAGGCCACATTGGTCACTGCTCCCGCTGGTCACTGATAGGCCTCCATTATAGTTACGCATTTGAGGCCCCTTTAGCCCCAATGGTCACCTCAGTCCACCATTGCACCTTCACTTGCTTCAGCAGTGCTTTACCAAGGCCCATGGCCCAGTTCTTCCCAAGCAGGTCTTTTCTGCCCCCACCCCGAGCAGTGTGATGTGACTGTATATGCGGTATACTGTGCGCTGTAGCATTCCCAGATGGTGCTTTATACTATTCCCCTTGTTAGGACTCAAGCCCAGGACTTCTTGCACTCTGGCTGGCGGCTCTCTCCACTTAGCCATCCAGGCCTCTGGACAAGTTTCCCTGTATACCTTGACCTTGTTTTCCAGATCCTACTATCCAGACCCTGTTCTAGCTCCATCTATTCCTGATTAGAACTCAGTATAAAAGCCTGGCCCTGACACTGCCTCCTTGTGTGATTATTCTGCTCCACGGCATTCATTGGTCAAGCTCTACTTCTGCATGCTCCTCTACTATTAATACAAGACCTCCTGATATGACTTCTGGCTTTCTTTCTGACTACGTGACCCGCCTCATCCTTCAGTACTGCAAACTGAGACCTCACGTTGCTGCCCCATGGCTCATCCCTGACTACTCTCTAGACCTGCATGGTAACTACACCTGTGGCTCCATACCAAACCCAGTGCCAGAAATGCTACACCCCTCCTCCTTAATGTTGTCCCAGGTGACACACTAGCAGCATCACTGCAAGAGCAGGGCTTCTCCCACCCATGTCATAAACGGGTAGGGCTTTAGTCCAGAGCTCTGAGCGCCTGCAGCTAATTATTCTTCCATGTAATACATAATCATAGACTTCTTTCCACTACTGTACATGAGGAGTAGCATCAAATCTGGCCATTATTATATGACTTGTATTCTGCATTTATCAAAGGTTTTCCCCTCTGCAGTCTGCATGTCTCATTCTCAGTTTTCCGTGAGATGGTGGGTGCAGACTGCTACTATGATGTCTTCTGCACTATCCATGGAGAAAACAGGAGATTGTGCTTCATGCTTGGACCACTAGTAGGCTGATCAGTCATTGAGCCAGCTGACGCATCAAAGTACAGACTGCACTGATTATACAAGCCCTTTCTCATCAGTAAGTTTCAGAGGGTAGAATGGATGAAGGACCTGTGATGATATCACTTATGGTGGTATTTGGCGTGGTAATATTTGTTCACTGGTGAGGCCCCATCATTACCATGGAATGGCCCCTGTGACAAAGTATGCAGTGTGCATCAGATCCCTATGCTCTGAGTTTGAGTCAGTAGACCCGTGGTCGGGCTAGGTGGTCAGGAAAATAGTGTGTATGAGGACTAGTAGAAAGTGTACTATTGTTCAGATGCAGTTTCACAGTTTTGGGAGCTGACCCTAATGGGGCCACCAGCGGAGAGCCTTATAAGCTGGCCCAAGAAGAACAAGACAAGCTTCCTACTCTACGCTGATTGCTAGGAGTCGGCTCAACCCTTCTTGCTGCACCACCCCGATTCCGCCACCATGCCAATGGCAAATACAATCATTGGGCTCACTATTGTGAGTAAACAATCTACCCGGGAACACAGAAAACAAGTACAATGTTTACAAGGACCTCAAGCTGAGGGCCAACCATATCTCAATTACAGGAATATTTGATCCGTTAACCGATTGCAGACTAAAGTCACTGGAGCTGTGATAGACCCCTACGACCTAGTAAGTTCCTTATGTTTGAACAGTTTAAGGCCTTCTTGTTGGAACTCTAGTATTAAAAATTTTGTTCAGCAGCAAGGCATGAGTAAGGATTTGTCCTTCCAGAGCCTACCCCGAAGCATCTATGTTGTGCCAGACCCAGGGTGGTGTTTGAGGCTGAGGGACTTAGGTCTAAGCAGGACTTAGCCTGGCCAGACTCGGGCCACAATAGCCTTAAGACCCTGCTACCAATGGATGCAGACAAGCCACCACGGGGACCCCAGTTGTACAGACTCCAGTGCTAACTGGCATTCTAGTCCCCGTGGTGGTAACTGCCCATCCCGAGTCGCTGGCCTATTCCTCCATAGTAGAGGAAATCCCAATTAAACCTACTATTCAGGAGCTGTTGGCACCATTGTATGTTGGCTGGTGAGGCTTATGTGCCAGGCCTGCTTTTTGATCCCATTCCAGCTGTAACTCTGTCACTTATTACCAGGCGCACCATATAGGACCTTATAGAGAAGTACCAAACGGTATTGATGGGAATGAAGCATTTGGCATGGGATAGAACACTGATTATTAGCTGAGCCGTGTTCTCAATAGGGAAAGGGGATTAAGTTGCTGACAGACGCCTCTAGTAGCGGCTTATCGGCCGCGGGAACAAATGATTGGGCATGTTAGAATCTATCATGCCTGCCAGGGGATAAAGGTGATATGGTAAATACTGAGGACTATTGTGAGACTGCTATTCATCAGGCAACTCCTTGATCTGATTATATATCAGATCCTGTTGTGGACATTGTGTGAATGGTCTCAATCCGAGTCCATTGGTTGATCTAAGGCAAGGCATGGGAGTCTGTCAAACAAGTGGTAGGACATCCCTCGCCCTGCACAGTGGTGCCTGCCCGTGGTACACATGGCGGGGTGTGGCAAGTAAGGTAATTGTTTCTGCTGCGGTGTAGTGCCAAGCAGAGTATGAGCAGAATGGTCTGTGAGAGGTTGGGCACGGCCAAAAGCCCTGAAGCCTAATTAAAGGTTGGGAGCAGCCAAAAGCACTGAGCCCCGGAGCCTTGGGACTGGGGAGGGGAGGGAGCTCCAGATGTTGACCTGCTATATTGCTAAGAGTGAGGAAGCTTTACAAGATAGAGACCATGTGTCACGACTGTCTTCTGAGATCTGTGGTACTACAAGTTTTCTGGAGCTTTGCTGCTCAGGTGGTGGGGATTGTGCTGGATAGTCAGCCAATCACTTTAGGTCAGAACACATAAAGCTGTCTTCCCAGGTGTGGGTGTAGTCAGCTGTCTTCCCAGGTGTGGTCAGCTGTCTTCCCAGGTGTGGTCAGCCATCTTCCCAGGTGCGGATGTGGTCAGCTTTCTCTGTTCTCATTCTCTCTCTGTGTGGTGTGAGCAGGTTCTATGTGTGGTGGCTGGAAGAGGAGTTTGTGTCTTATGGTTTTGTTTGGTTACATCGGTGTACTTGTGGTTAGTGTAGGGACTAGCGGTAAAGCCCGGAGCCGTGACATGGCCGCTAGCTTCCATATTTTGACAAAAATGTCAATAAATACCTGGCAGTTACAGCATTAACATCTGCTACTAGAGTTTGCATATTGGCTACTGTATGGTGTGATTTTTGGCTCTGTGTGTCTTCTTATACTCTCCAGTCGTCCCAGTCAGGGGTGGCATGTGTATGCATGGTAGCCTGGGTGCATGGGTTCCTAGGGGCAGCAAGGGCCCAGATCCAAAGACCACTGGGCTGCGCCCTATAGGAGTGATGTCCCCGCTCAGGTAGGTTCTTGGTCATTTTCCATTGTAGAAGATAGGGAAAGGTGTTAATTGGTAATTGTTCCACCTGGTGTTCCCTATCCTAGTAATGTGCATGTGGGTCCGGTGCTAACTACTCCACACAAACATAACACCATGTCTGTGACCACTGTTGAGTGTGGCCCTAGCAATGTCCACAGCGATCATGTGTTTGTGACACGATTGCACAACCTGGAAATCATGGAGGGTATTAGTGTATCTTGATGCCACCAGGACTGATGGGTGGAGACAAGACTTGGGCTGTTTGATAGCAAGGTCATGCCCCAGTTGATGATTGGCTGCAGGAGCTTTTGAGTGTAGGCGATGAGTTTCCACTTTCCGTGCACTTCCCTTCCCCTTTACCTAAGCAGCATTGCAGTTGTGTCTGCCGCTGTGAGTGCCCTCTCCGCCGCTGACAGCAGTTGCATTTACGAGGAGTGATTTCTGAAGGTGTCGGCTGGCGATGTGAGTGCCCCCTCCACCGCCCACCACAATTGAATTTCCCTACGGTGATTTAGGAAGGTCCCACCCGACACTGTGAGTGCCCCTCCGGTGGCGAACAGACTTTCATTTCCCTGTATGGATTTTTCAGGGTGCTGGCCGCTGCACAACAACTACAGCAGCAATGCTGACAAGTGCACTGGAGAGGGTAGGGGGCAAGCAGGGAGAACTCACCCGCTGAACGCTCCTCTGTTACCAGCACGGCACCCAATCAATGTCCCCTGGAACCGGATGGGGGGGAGGGGGGGGGGAACAGCTGCGATCACTTGGTGGGGGAGAGCACACTGTCAAGGCCTACAGATGGTAGGGGGCAAAAAGGGAGAACTGAGGCGCTGCACGCACCACTCAAACCAGCTCCATTGTATGGCAGCTGGTCAATGTCCCCTGGAGCTGAAGGGATCCAATCAGGAACTGGGAGCGTCACCTGGCTGTCAATCAGCCTAACTGTTGTCTCCACCCACCATTTCTGGTGGCATCAAGATACAATAATACCATCATGGGCGACAGCGGTGCCCATTACTGCTAATGGGAAGTGACACAGGAGGCGAGTATAGACTGCGTTTTGAATTTTATTACATACAAGGGAACATTGGGGACAATATTTTTCAAAGAAGACAAATAGGGGCATTATATACAAAAGGCCACAAACTATATCTAAAAAGGGGGTATTATTAGTGATTGTGAACCTAAAGAAAGCATTAATGCTAAGTGGAAGCACTTTTACTGTGTGAGGGTCACTGTAAGCAGCACCTACTATGTGGGGCCTACAGAGAGCAGGAAAATGGGGACAGTACTACTGTGTGGGGTACCACAGGTGGCATTATTATTATCTGGGGTACTATAGAAGGGGGGGGGGGGTTATGACAAGGTGTAGATAACATAGGGAGGGTGATGGAAGGTGAGTGGCCAAAGATCTCTGTATGTCAAATTTCACAGACACAAGTTGTGGCTGGGAGTTCTTATGGTGATCTGGGCCGGATTCAGAAGAAAAAGGGAACTGAAAGATTCCATTCAAAGAAGACGTTCCCTGTGATCATCGGATATAATGTTACTGTAATCGCTTATATGGTCTGTAATACACCTGTGTGGAGATGGTATCTACCATTACATAGGCACTGTATGCCCACTGAGACTGTGCCGCCCAAAGGCCAACATAAACCTGGAGCCGGCCCTGGGATGTGTTCAGGTATATTATTGTGGTCTTATATAATGCACACACGGGCGGCACCGAGTCTCACCAGCCAGTATTTACCAGTACAGGAGGAATTAACTGAGCAAACAAGGCAAATGAAATGAACCTCAGCAATGGTGAAAGATGGATTAGCATGCTAAAGCAATCCACACAGTGTATATACACAAGATCTAATCCAATACATAACAGTAACTACAACAAAACTGCCACTGCGAAGGTCAGGCAAAGAAGCTGCACCTACGATGGCGGCACTGGCCTCCTCAGACATGCAGGACAGGCTGTGTGCATGCAATGTGGCCTGAGACTCGGCTTAGTCAAACAGCTGATGTAATGGCCCAGAGGCTCCTACAGGATAGTCATGCAAGCATAAGTTCTAACATACCTATGTAGAGTCCCACAATATCATCCTGGACCCTCCATAAATGTCATACATGTTAGTCCTATGTGGATGCACTATGCAAAGCTGTCCTGTCATGTTCAGTGTGTGTTGTAAATGTAACAGTCTGTCCAAAGTTAGGATCACCGCGCAGAAGTACACTTCAGGACACACCTACGCGTCTTTAGTGCGGGGGGGGGGTACAAATCCTAGAAATAATTGCGTACTAGCTGAGTGGCTGTGGAGTGACTCCTACCCCCTTCCTCCTTTGGAGTGCTTCCAGTCCAGGAGCGGTGCCGTACAGATAACGCAGACTGTAGCACGGTTCCATCCTGTGTATCCCCCCTGACCTCTGACCTTCCTTGTCTTGCCTGAACTGTGAAGAATGGACTGGAATTGTTGAGAATAATTGTCTTGCCAAAGTTTATTATAAGTAAAGTTTATACCGACCCCAAACCATTCCTGGGGATCTGAGGTACTATACACAAGTGTATCTGTCTATTCTCCGCCGTGTGATATACCGGTGTGGGAGCAGTGGCGCCAGCCATTACAACTACTACTACCCCCATCCTCCTGTTTATTACCATTCCCTATCCCAGGGGTGTCAACGGTGGCCTGCAATTCTGCTCTGTCAACATGTCAACCCTCTGGAAAAGGAGCCTGGTAAGTGCCACCATGACAAGCCATCACTTAACCCTCCCAGCTCCCCACACTAACCAAGTGTCCAGGGTACCCCTCAGGGGTGTTGCACCTGGCTATGTGCTCCCTCTTAAACATAGAAGGTATCGTAGAGCCAGAAAACACAGCATAGAACAGCCAAAATGCAAACACTAGTAGCAGATAGTAAAGCTGAATATAAATACCAGGTAATAGTTGACATTTTGATCAAAACGTGGAAGCTAGCGGGCCACTGCACGGCTCCTGGCTATACCGCTAGTCCCTACTCTAACCAGGAGTCCAGCGGACCCAAACACAGTTCACACTGCAAGCTGCAACAGCACAGACAACAGGACACAAATCACACAGCAAGCTATACAGGACAGATACTGACTAACAGGCACTGGCTTACAGCAGACTGCAGCATATAGTGCAAACCACACGGACGCCACCCAGACCTCACAAGCACACAGATGAAACTCACAGCAAGTCTAACAGTGTTCTCATACCAGGGGGATAGACAGTCAGCCACCGAGCTGACATAGGGAACTGTGTCACGGATCCACCAACTGACACACAGAGCGAGACATAAGACATTTGGAGGCCGCACCTGTCAGGGGAAGGGGTTCTGCATGTGCTACAGACAAGGACTACAGGTGTCCAAACCGTCTTTAGGAAGCAGAGAGACACAACAGACCTACATGCAACCACAGATCTGAGAGGGAACAAAACAGAGATATCCAAACAGTACAAAGACCAGCCTCAACTACTGACAGGAGCTGCGTTTATATGTGCTGCAGGCTAAAGGGATTGGCTGCTGGGGAATACCACACCCAGCCAGCTCAATTAACCCTCACCTGTGGAGCTGTGCTGCTAGGAACCTTAGTATTACAGATCCCAGCAGCACAACGTAACAGCTGCTATATAGAGGAAGAAGATCATCTTGCGGGGTGAACCTAAGGAGGCAATCACCCTGAGCCTACAGCTGCCTGGTGCCACCTCTACAAGCTGGTAGACGGCGCCCTGTACAACTGTAAGGCCAGCCATATCAACGGTCAGTTAATTGATGGAGGATCTCCACCGATTGGCCATTGATTATGTATCCTGAGAACAGGTCATCAAGCACATATACTGGAGTACTATCTCCTGATTACTCATATATTACATGTTTAAACTAATGGGTGAGATTGGAGAAACCAATGATATAGATGTAGGAGTCTATACAAGATGATTAACTCCCCATCAGTGCTTGGCCTTTATCGTTACCCTTAAGGTTGTTCACAAAGTTATAAAAATTGTTGACGCTGTCACTTTAAGAATGATGAATACACAAGCCATAATGGTACACAGCAGTATATGCCATGGGCATCTATGTTGTGAATGGCGAGGTGGCTGATGTATGCTTATGGAGTGTCTTAAAGGTGTCTTCTGACTATGGACAATTTTTTTTAAATGGCTTCAAACGTGTTAAACCAATAAAATCAGCCGTACTCACCTGTTAGTTTCCCCGGTGATTTAGCACTGCAGCCCCGCGGTCCTCCCAGTCTTTTAAATGCCAATGACTACCATCTGGCCACTACAGCCAATCAGAGTCTGTAGCTGTCATGTGCCGTTTTCCTGGCATCACAGCTCAGAGATGCTGGAAGCCTTGATGACAAGAGAGCAGCATGTGACCGCTGTAACAGTCAGGGGGTAGATGTCTTAAACTCTTAGAGATCGCAATACGCCTTTTACTGACCTCACTAATCGTCTTTCAACCTGCATGTACATCATTAGAATATCAGATAAGTTAAAAGGTAAAAAGCTGGATAAAAGACACTCAGACAGTTCCATCCCAGAGTCTGAGGGGATAGGAGGGAGAGTGCCAGACACAATGCATTATACTGAGAGCGGTATCTCCAGTCACCAAACTCTGAACTCTGATGTGTGGACAATGGACTGTATTGGACGGCTTGTTTGACTGGAAATGCAATAAAACATTCACCAGGAGAGGCAGCAAGTAAATGGGATCCTTCATCCAGAAAGCCTACAGAGTCGGGTTAAAATAACCTCCCAATCTTTATTGTTAAAAGACTGGCATTCTACAGCGACGTTTCGGCCAAGATCACTATGGCCTTTGTCAAGCTATCATACCAGCAACTGAACATACATATATATACACCATCATTAAAACATAATATGATTTTTTGGCCACAAAATCTCCAATCACTCCAGTCCTTTATTCTCTCCCGAAGGTCCATAAGAGCCTAGATGATCCCCCTGGACGACCAATAGTCTCAGGGAGGGGTTCACTATTTAGTAACCCCGCACGTTTTCTGGATGCCGTCCTGAGGGATTTTGTGGTGGATTCAAGATCCTATTTGAAAGACACCTCGGATTTTGTGATGAAAATCAAAGCTTTGAGAGTGACCCCAACATCCATCTTGGGGTCCTTCGACGTGGTGTCTCTCTATACAAATATTGAGCAGCGTCTTGGCCTTGAGGCGATAATGAAAAGGCTATTGAGTTCTGATATGTCCACTGAGTGCATCAACTTCATTATGGCCCTTTTAGATGATGTTTTGTCTAAAAACTACTTCATCTTTGACAATAAATACTATCGCCAAAAAAAGGGCACCGCCATGGGGTCCAATGTGGCCCCGACATATGCGAACTTATATATGGCGGATGTGGAAGAGTTGTCTATTTATACCTCCCCGGCCTGGACCTTTGTCCAGGTCTAGTGGAGGTATATAGACGACATCTGCTTTATTTGGACAGGTACACAACAGGAGTTGGATGACTTTCACAATATGTTGAATGGTATCCACCCATTACTCAAATTTACCCTTACCTCTTCTATGGATCAGCTCCAATTTTTGGATGTGTTAGTCATGAAGCAAGGAGAGGTGCTTGGCACTGACCTCTTTATTAAGTTAACAGACCGAAACACCCTGTTGGGATGTTGAGATCACTCCCCTGGAGTCAGTTCCTCAGAATACGTCGCATTGTAGACGAACAGGGGATCTGGTTATGGAACTAAGTACCAAAGCAAAACAGAAGGATCGTGCTTCCCTCTTTGAGAAGAACATAAATACAGACCTGCCATGCAGGCTTCCATTTGTGAGCACGTACCGTCCGGACAGTGGTAACATTTCACAGATCATTCGAAAACATTGGCCACTACTGACAAGTTGTCATCCAGGGGTGGCTGAATTTGATCTGCCCCCTTTAATGGCCTATAGAAGGGGCTCTAACTTTAGGGATAGATCGGTGCGTTCTGAGGTGAACCCCTCTGGGAAGTTCAGAAGTGAGGGTAGGACAGGTAACTTCCCGTGCCTTTCATGTGCAAGCTGCAACAATTTACAAAAAGGCTCTTTTTTTGCACATCCATATACCGGCAAACGCTATCGTATCAGACATCCCTATACCCGTCTCTCATCGCTCGTCGTATATCTCATTACGCGCCCTTGCGGGTTTCTATATGTTGGTGAGACAATCAACCCGGCATAAGAGCACGATTAGGACACGCAGATTAGATGTCCCTGTGGCGAAACCCTTCTGCGATGCTGACCACTCTATTAGTCAGTTGGGGTATCGCATCACCGACCATATACCGCGTGACATCAGGGGAGGCGATGGAGAAGAGAGACTTAGGCGCTTGGAGTTGTGGTGGATTTTCGAGTTAAATACACTTCAACCCAACGGCCTAAATCTTGAATCTGATGTGATGCCTTTCCTTTGACTAGACTCTGCATATATTGACAATAATCGATTGTCGTCTCCGCCCCTTTTTCTTTGTCATGTTGTATATCTTGATTGATTGGTTTTATTTTATGTCTTTTGCAGGTGCGATCTTGGGGGTACACCCAGCCAGGATCCCGTTTTTTTCCCCGTGTAGTCTGATCGGTGTTGTTTCTTTTTTCTTCCCCCTGTAGTCTGATTGGTGTCATTTCTTTTTCCTGATCTGTGGTTTTTCATGCGTTTTTTTCTTTTTTTCTTATGTTTAAAAACATTTTTTTCAATCAAGTCTATTTGAGAGCATCTTTATCTGGTAGATTTTTTTCTTGGTATATTCTAATATTTTTGGTGTATACACAGACGCATGCTTGGATCGGTACTATGATGCATGAATGCGGGGTTCCTAAATTTGGGAGTGTCAGTCACATTGAACTTCAGATATAGACTAACATACAGTATATATATATATATATATATATATATATATATAGCCAAGCAATATGATATTGGTCTGATGTGGCCAGACTCTTCTAATGGATTTAGTCTATCTTCCTGCATTACAGTTATATGGTAGTTATGAGCCCTTAGAGGTTGCCAGGCAGCGATGGACGCTAGATGGTCATGTGACTTTGGCATGGATAACTATATATCCCGTGACCTGTATGCTAATGAAGTGGGCGTGTCGATGACGCACATGACGAGGCCGGTTTTTGGTTTCTTCTAACTGGCCTTAAGCTGATCGCATATAGAAGACCTCCATCCGTGCAATATGGATATAGACACTATGGACTATGCTTGATAGAGCGATTCACTTCAGTATGATGCTGGGTGTTTGCTGGTGACGTGTATGATGATGATGGCCCGTGCCTCCTCCTGATTGGTTGCGTCTGTGCTGCGCATGCGCAGTAGGGTTTTGTGACTACTTGCCCTTAGTGAATGTATGGGCATAGGCTTTCCAGACATGCGCAGTGTATCTACTAGGACGCTGTCACTACAGGCGGAACGCATGGCTGGTGGTTCCTCCAGACGCACACATGTGAGTAGGATTAGGTTTTAATGATGGTATATATATGTATGTCAGTTGCTGGTATGATAGCTTGACAAAGGCCATAGTGATCTTGGCCGAAACGTCGCTGTAGAATGCCAGTCTTTTAACAATAAAGATTGGGAGGTTATTTTAACCCGACTCTGTATGCTTTCTGGATGAAGGATCCCATTTACTTGCTGCCTCTCCTGGTGGATTTTTGGAATTTGGAATAGCGGATCCCAGGTGTCGGGGTCCGGATCGGGGATTGCAAGACAAGTACGTATCTCGAAGAGTACTTCTTATTACGTGGTGCTGCTGGGACTTGTGTGTATACTTGGAAATGCAATAAAAGTGAGCTTTACTTTTTTGCCCTTCTTAGGACCACTGAAGCTCCTTCCCACTAGGAAACATCTACAACATACTCAATGTACTACAACGCCATCCAACTGCCTGGTCTTAATGGGAAGCCAGAAGATACAGTGATTGGCGATGTTGGATTCGTGAGTAGGAGGAACCTTCATGGACTTTAGATACACTTGTGACAATAACATTACAAGCAGACCTAAACCCACACCTATTGATATGGAAACCATGGATGGGTCACCCTTATCCTCAAGACTGATCACACAGGAGACAATTGAACTAGAACTCCACATAGAACCTGACCATCAAGAAACAATTAGCTTCCAGCTCATTTCCTCTCGAAACCCCTTGGTTTTCTACTCCTAATTCGCTCATCTACTGGGAGTCAAGGATTATTACCTTCCCTTCAGAATACTGGAGGTTGAAATGCAAAATGGCGATGTCCGCCCCTAAACCAGTGCAAGACCCCGAAGATTGTCATCAGATGTGTGAGAAGTTACTGTCTCAGTACCAATTGTTCAGGGATGTCTCTTTAGTGGCCCGGAGTACATATATCTGGCCCCTGCAGAACTGCCATACATGTCATGTCTTCAGTGTGGATGCACTGTGCAGATTGCCTTTGTCTTTAGTTATGTGTATTGCACAGCTGCAGCATATAAGAGGTTAATGTCTATGAATGTCTGGGATATGTCTGGAAATTGTAACCAAGCGTCATGTCACGTGGTGCTGTATGATATATATGTGTCTGCAAGAAGTCAGTTAGAGAGTTTCATTGCTTCAACGGTAGAGTGTGAAGGGAGAGTGCCGGCCACATGGGGGTAGCTTCAAACCTCATGTGGTGAAGAATGAAAGCCGAGGAGAGATACCCTGATGTTCCATCTCCAGGACCCCTACCTTGAGTGAGAGAAGGAGTCACTGTGCAGTGTCCACGTATCCACCTGCAAGTGAGTGTCAGTGGACTGTTGTGTCCACCTGTGGTATATGTGTCCAGGAGCAGAGTCATACAGATAACTAAGACTGTGGGCCCGGTGTCATCCTGTGTCTCGGAGTGTGTGTTTCCAGGAGTGGAGTTATATAGATAACTAAGACTGTAGGCCCGGTGTCATCCTGTGTCCCCGAGTGTGTGTGTCCAGGAGCGGAGTCATACAGATAACTAGGACTGTAGGCCCGGTGTTGTCCTGTGTCCCAGAGTGTGTGTGTCCAGGAGTGGAGTCCTACAGATAACTCGGACTGTAGGCCAAGTGACATCCTGTGTCCCGGAGTGTGTGTGTCCAGGAGCAGAGTCATACAGATAACTAAGACTGTAGGCCCAGTTTCATCCTGTGTTCTCCTCCCTGACCTCTTTGAACTGTTCTTCTTGCACTGGTGCGTAAAGTTGTTTTCAAGTGGATAAGTAAAGTTCCAGTCACTGCCCGTTCCCAATGATTGACGTTTCTAATTCAACTGTGTGCAGACTTTCTTATTTGTCCATCGGACAAGAAATGGTGGCGTCATGCGTGACAAACTCTTCAGGCCCACTAGACTTATTCAGGTAACCGCTGACACAGCGTTGCCTGAAAGAGACCTAGCAGTACTTGGGCTGAGGTTGTGCACATCCCTCTGGGGAGGAGTTTGTAGAGCCACCATGACAAGTGCCATCTCTACCATGTGCCTCATGTCTCAGTTGCTGCAGAACGTTACATCTGCAGCAAGAAGAAAGCTGACCATCTACCACCTCATTGCCATATGATTGTCCGGTAGAGCTTCTCCCTGGAGCCACTATTTCATTTGGGCGAATCTACGATCTTTTTGAACCAGAGTTGAAGGTACTGAGAAAATACCTGGATGAAAACTTAAAAGGTTTCATTCAACCTTTTTTCTACCCAGCTGGGGCACCCATTTTCTTCCTGGAAAGAGAGACCTAACCCCGTGGCCATATGTTCATTACAGGGAGTTAAAGAAGATTATGATTAAAAATGGCTACTCTCTCCCCTTGATTCCAGGATTGCTGGAGAGACTCTGTTCTGCTAAGATCTCCACTAAACTGGATCTAAGAGGATCTTATAACCTTACACGGATTTGCCCAGGGAATGAGTGAAAAACTGTATTCAGAACGAGGTATGGTCATTTTTAATACCTTGTAATGCCTCTTGACCTTTGCAATGCTCCGAACACCTTTCAGCACCGTCAGCCATCCAGTGAATGTATATGTATATGCATATATAATGTGTGTGTGTATATTATATATACACACATACACTAGCTGATATACCCAGCCTCGCCCGAGTTAATTTGATACAGGTGTTTACGTGTTGTTTGCACGGAAAATGTTATGAAGTGGTGGTTACTTTAGAGTAACCGAGGAATAAAATATGTATCCACATAGAGGAGCATTAATTCTCCTCAGGCTGCATGTACCAATGTCCCTATGCAGAATGTGCTACCCCTCCCACTCTCCTCATTTAGGACCTGAAGAATGCTTGCGCCAAATTTCACACTTTTTCGACACAGGGAAGTTGCATTACATGGGGCTGCACTTACCTTTGCAATTGGCATTGAATAATCGAGTTGCGATCCCTTTTACTTCTCCTATTTAGGACCTAAAGAATGGTCGTGCAAATTTCTTGTTTGTACAACACCGCGAAGTTAGAGAATTAGATTAGGTACATATCACACAGGGGTGCCAATACTTTTGCAATTAGCATTGAATAATCAAGTTGTGACCCCATTACTTTTCCAATTTAGGACCTAAAGAATGCTCCTGCCGAATTTCATGTTTGTACGTCACTGGGAAGTTAGAGAATTAGCGGCGAGTCAGTGAGGGCTTTCACCTTTATATATAGATATATATATATGCACTGCTAGCCTTTTCTAGAATAAATCTGCAATTTATGAGTTAAGCCTTGTCCATTTTAAAACAAACCAAAAACTCTGAAGATTGTGGTCATAATTCATAGTCTGCGTCCCAGTTTCCCTTAACAGCTGGTGGTGGCAGCGCGTGTATGTGAGTGGCATTGTAGCGTGCCGGATCCGGGGGTGACTTTTGTTTTCAATCTGCAT